>NC_045453.1:1096745-1270008 GCF_002776525.5 Piliocolobus tephrosceles
TTTTTTTTTTTTTTTTTTTGAGACAGAGTCTTGCTCTGTCACCCAGGCTGGAATGCAGTAGCACTATCAGCTTACTGCAATCTCTGCCTCCTGAGTTCAAGTGATTCTCCTGCCTCAGCCTTCCAAGTAGCTGGGATTACAGGCATGTGCCACCATGCCCGGCTAATTTTTGTACTTTTAGAAGTGATGGGGTTTCACCATGTTAGCCAGGCTGGTCTTGAACTCCTGACCTCAGGTGATCTGCCTGACTCGGCCTCCCAAAGTGCTGGGATTACAGGCATGAGCCACCACGCCTGGCAGAAGAACCCACATCTTGACAGGATCCCAAGGAAATCTGTGCACATGCTATATTTGAGAAGAACTTCTCTAAGGAAAGTGGTCCTCCCCACCCCAACCCAGAATCTCTTGCTTCTGAGAGAGCACTTTTTTTTTGGAGATGGAGTCTCGCTCTGTTGCCCAGGCTGGAGTGCAGTGGCACAATTTTGGCTCACTGCAACCTCTGCCTTCCAGGTTCAAGCGATTATCTCGCCTCAGCCTCCCGAGTAGCTGGGACTATAGGCATGTGCCATCATGCCTGGCTACTTTTTGTATTTTTAGTAGAGATGGGGTTTCACCATATTGGCCACGGTGGTCTCGAACTCCTGACCTCGTGATCCATCTGTCTCAGCCTCCCAAAGTGCTGGGATTACAGGGGTGAGCCACTGTGCCCGGCCTGGGAGAGCACTTTTACTGATGACAGTGTGACATATGCCTTAGGTGTGTTGGGAACCATTGTCTAGTGGCATATAGGAGCTATCAGTGATCTAAGGTCCAGAGGCCAAATGTGGTCTGCTGCTTGCAAATAAAGTTTTATAAAACAGCTATACTCATTATGTTTACCTATTGAGTATGGCTGCCTTTGTGTTACAAAGACAGCACTAAGTAGCTGGACAGAAACCACGTGGCCTGCAAAGCCAAAATATTTATTATCTGGCCCTTACAGAAAAAACTGCTCTTGCTGTATATCATACTCACCTCGGAGGGTTGGGGGCCTTAAAATACTGTTGCCTGCTTCTCCCTACTCAAACACAAATGAAGTGATTCCAACGTGCAGGATGAGCTGAGAATTACTAGATTATGAGGAAAGGACCACCTCCTTAACCACTGGCATGCCTCACAAGGGGATTCACTGTTGGCAAATGCATAGTCAGGCATCCCATGTTCCACAGATTACAAGGATCTTTCAATCTGAAGGAGGTTATCCAGCTCCAATTTACCTTAAATTCCTCCTCTAATCCATTGTTGCTGGTTCCTGGGATTTTGTTGTAAATTTTCTGCAGGTGGGTTTCTAGAGAGGTCACTTCCAGTTCTGTATCTCCATAGAGATAATGCTCCAGAAGGGCTTGGTATATGAAGACATACTGCATCTGAAACACGAATGACACACAAGTTCTTGCTTACATACAACATAGTTCTCATGCCAGATCACCCGCTCCCACCCCCACTTCACTCCAGTCCATTTCTCCTTTGATCCTAGCAGGAATAAAATGACTTCCTCTTATTATCCCAATTTAGTGAAGTGGGACTTGAAATGCAGGAGTCCCTGTGGGGCTGCTTAACTTGGGAAGAAGGGTCCAGGTCTACCTTGGGGGTGGTGGACGCCTGGAGAGAAAGACAAACTCAATTCCTCCTCATTCTGAGAGTGCAGATTTAATAGTCTGAAGGGGCTGTCAGAAACTGGAGACACCCAAAGTCTCCGATAGTCTGGTCCCTGCCTCTCTCCTGGTGCTATGCCCCAACTGCAGAGCCAGTCTCACTGCTACTCCCAGATGTGGCTGAGCTTCATCATGTCTCTGGGCACTGGCTCTTTCAGCTGCCTGTTCCCTAATCCTTTAAGTCCAGGAACCTGTCATCTGCCTTCCTGACTCTCCCAGGCATGAAACCACAACCTCCTCTGTGCTCAGTTTCTTTGAATACATAATTTATAAGAGCCCTTCATCGCTTCAAGGGGGCCAGCCCCTCCACACCTGTGGGTGTTTCTTGTCAGGTGGGACAAGAGATTGAGAAAAGAAATAAGACACAAAGTGTAGAGAAAGAACAGTGGGCCAGGGGACCCGCGCTGGCACTGGTCTCTGAGTTCCCTCAGTATTTACTGATCACTACCTCTACCATCTCAGTGAAGGGGATGTGGCAGGACTATAGGGTAATGGTGGGCAGAGGGTCAGCAGAAAAACATGTGAGCAAAGGACTCTGTGTCATAAATAAGTTTAAGGAAAGGTGTTGTGCCTCAATGTGCACGTAGGCCAGATTTATGTCTGACTTTACACAAACATCTCGGTGCAGTAAAAAGCAGTATTGCCGCCAGCATGTCTCACTTCCAGCCATAAGGCGGTTTTCTCCTATCCCAGTAAATAGAACGTATGATCGGGTTTTACACCAAGACATTCCATTCCCAGGGAGGAGCAGGAGACAGATGCCTTCCTCTTATCTCAACTGCAAAGAGGCCTTCCTCTTTCACTAATCCTCCTCAGCAGAGACCCTTCATGGGTGTCGGGCTGGGGGACGTTCAGGTCTTTCCCTTCCCATGAAGCCATATCTCAGGCTGTCTCAGTGGGGAGAAACCTTGGACAATACCCAGGCTTTCTTGGGCAGAGGTCCCTGCAGCCTTCCACAGTGCATCAAGACTGGGTACTCGAGACTGGAGAATGGCGATGACTTTTACCAGGCATACTGCTTGCAAACACATTTTTAACAAAGCACATCCTGCACTGCCCTAAATCCATTAAACCTTGAGTCAATATAGCACGTGTTTCTGTGAGCGCAGGGTTGGGGCTAGGGTTACAGATTAACAGCATTTCAAGGCAGAATAATTTTTCTTAGTACAGAATAAAATGGAGTGTCTATGTCTTCCTTTTTCTACACAGACACAGTAACAGTCTGATCTATCTTTCTTTCCCCCACAATCACACTGTATTGTAATCATTTATAATAACCTGTGAGTCTGAATCCTCAATGTGGGCAGATGTTTTAGTCCTGGAACCCCCCACCCTCACCTGACCCACAGATCACTCACATCCGTTTGCACCATCTGGCAGCGCTGTGCCCGGATCCGGCTCACAAAGCCATACACGTCCACCTTCCGTTCTGTATGCATCATGTCCAGCATGGCATCAATGACGACAAAGGTACCTGTACGCCCTACACCTGCACTGTAGCCAGAAAGCAGGGGGTTATAGCGATGGCTGCTCTGCCTTGTGGGAGCAGATAAGGGAGGGGCAACACAGGCGGGGGCTCTTCCTTCAGGGTCTAAATCCTAATTCTGAATGGGGTAGAGCTGGGACTCTCCAGGAGCCAACAACTCCAGATGTCCTGAATCCTGACCTCCAGCTATTAGGACGAAGCATTTTGATACTTAGAAGGGTCCGAAGGCTGCAAATATACATGGCCAGCACTTGACCTAGCCTTTTGGCTTCATAGCAGGGTCTCCCAACTCCTAATCTTGGAGGACTGCCCTACCCTCCTTCCTCAAGTCATATTCTCCACCCTGCACTAGAACTTGGAGTCTGGCTGTTGCGCTGGTGCCCCAGTAGGTCATCTACTCCGTGTCAGCCTCCTTAGCCAGGGCCCTTGTGCTATTCCCCTGCTCTGGCCATGGGGGCAAAATGTAGGGGTGGGGGGACAAGGGTCAGGCCACACTGACCTGCAGTGGACCACGATGGCCCCTGCATACTGAGGGTTACAGGCCTTCACCTTCTTGAGGAACTTGAGCATGCCGATCGGGGTAAAAGGCACCCCAAAGTCTGGCCAGCTGGTAAAGTGGAACTGAGTGATGAGGCGCTGTGGCTTTCTGTTGGTCATGTCGCCCACCTGTGAAGTGAGGAGATCCTGTGTGTTGGCTCTGATACCCAAGGGTGGGCAGTACCAGGGGAGGGAAGGTGACAGCTGTGGTTGTCAGTGACAATGGAAAAGTGAGTGTACCCAGGGGAGTTAGTTAACCACGGACACAAGATCCCACAACTAGTCAGTGGCAGGGTCAGAACTAAAATGCAGTGCTCCCAGCTAAGCCCTCTTTTCGCAGTACCACACTGCCCCTTGGCTGAAGGTGACCTTTGCTCAGGTCTCCAGGGTCGCCTGGAGGGCCGGGGCAGGCCCATCACATCCTTGACATCAGGAGTCTTTGGAGTAGGAAAGGAGGAGAAAGGTGAGTCAAGCACCTAGGAGACTGCACTGCCTCCTCGTACTCCCTTTGCAGTGCTTGGTCATATTTAAATGATCAGACTTCATCTCAACAGGTAATTTTTCATCAGTCATGAAAATACTGCTCCTTTAGCTTTGACAGAGAAGTTCCCCTGAGCCCAGATCTCTGGTTTCAGAATTCACATACTGCATTCTCAGCAACTCCTGACCACCCTGAGTAAGGGGGGATGACCCAGCCTGTTCCCTCTCTCTTAGTGGTCAGCAGATCCAACATAAGAACTGAGAAAGGACAGAGGAGACAGTACCTGCTGGATGCAGAACTTCCGTACTGTATAGTCTACCAGGACAGTGACATCCTCTACAGACACCCGAATATTCCCATAGGTCCAGCAGCCTTGGTCTGGCCAGTACTGGGCGCACTTGCACTGGGAAGAAAAAGACATGCGTTCCCTGACCTCAGAACTCCTGCCCATGGCAGATGTAAAGGGCCTGGAAGGAAGAGCCCACAAAGCCCAGATTAAAGTCCCCCAGAGGGCCCTTTGACCTCTTCTCTACCTCAGTCAGCTGCAAACTTACTTATTCAGATATGCCCTTTTCTCAAGTTCCTTAGCCGCCATCCATTGAGCACAGTTTCCTAATTTACACACAGCCCTAGTCCCATACTTCTCAATGTTTCCCACCCACACTCCCTTGGTTCAGGGTGAATCTGAAGCCATTTTACCTACAAAATCTGCACTTCCACAACATTTCAGGTCATGTTCTAGGAGAAAGCCTGTCTGAACCCCTCGAACCAGCAGCCTGCTATGAGGGAGCCACAAGGGTGGACTGATGCAGACTGCAAACCTGCCATGAGAGGCCTAGAGCGTTTACTGTTGCCTGGGCTTTGGATAGCTTCCAAGAGCCAGAGGTTTGGTTGGAAGAAACTAACCTAAAGCCCAGCCCTAGCAATGTCTTCCCACGCTACTGTGGAGCTGCTGATCATAACACCCGATACCCTAAGATCAAGGTGACTCAAGGGCCATCCTTGAGAAAGACTGTAATGAATAGGTATTCCTCTCTGGGGCTCAACGCCAGGACCCAGGATTGGCTCTGGTTGTGGCCCAGTGACAGAGCTGGTTAGGCCAGGCATGCACTTGGTAGCCACAAAAGGAAAAGGACCAGTTAGGAGGCTGCTTCCAGGATCAGGTCAAGGCCTCAAATTCCCTTTGGCTTGCAGGGTCTCAGTTCATAAAGCTTCCTCTGCTGATCCAGGATAAACCAAGGGCCTCAGCAGGTGGGGCAGAAAACCAGGGAAACAAGGGACTAGAGAAGCCAGGGGAAAAAAGCTCCTCTGTGGGCCGGGCACGGCGGCTCATGCCTATAATCTCAGCACTTTGGGAGGCTGAGATGGGTGGATCATGAGGTCAGGAGATCGAGACCATCCTGCCTAACACAGTGAAACCTCATCTCTACTAAAAAAATACAAAACACTAGTTGGGCGTGGTGGCGGACGCCTGCAGTCCCAGGTACTCGGGAGGCTGAGGCAGGAGAACGGCGTGAACCCGGGAGGTGGAGCTTGCAGTGAGCCGAGATGGCACCACTGCCCTTCAGCCTAGGCGACAGAGCGAGACTCCGTCTCAAAAAAAAAAAAAAAAAGCCCCTCTGTGGCTTTTCCTTAGCTGATGGCCCAAGTCAGTCTCTTTCAGGCTGTTTTGGAATTAGGGTGACTTGTTTGACTACCAAATACAGGGAATGTGCTCTAGGCACACACCTGAGGTTCACCTGAGGCTTCTAGGCCACAGCAAAGTCTGGTAGACTTCAGCCTGTGTCTTTCTGGATGAACCACTGGTACAGCACCCACAAAGGGTAGACAGCCACGCTTAAACTCAGAGCTTATATGCAGAGTGATCCCTCCACTGTTCACACCCAGTTTCTCCACTTACCTCCTTTCTCTCCTTCAGGTTGGTAACCATAACGATGGTGGCTGTGTTTTGTTCCCAGATCATCCTCCAGAAATCATTCACCGTTTCTTCTTTTGGTCCTAAAGTAGCCAAGAGCAAAAATGAAGAGAACATACACCAAGAAGAAAGATGCTGGGAGGCTGGGAACATTCATTCCTGACTTTTGGAAGCTTGTGCCCAAATGTCTCCAGCTAAATATCCAACTCATGTATCCATCCACCCCATTACTAATTGAGTATTTTCCATGTTTCTACCATGTATGTGCCAGACATTTCACTAGGATGGGGTTAGGGGGAAGGCTGTCTAAATATAAACAGAACACGAATGATATCTCCCAAGGATATTACAGTTGGGAATTAGAAATAATGACTGCTGACAGAATACCTACATTATGGACCTCACAGTGAGCTAAGTGCTTCATATGGCATTTACTCCTTCCTATTATGCTCTGAGGTGGGTGTCATCAGCCCCAGAAAGGTTGGATGACTTGTTCAGGCTAGAATTCAAAATTTACCTCCCATATAACCTTTTTCAGAAAGTCACTAGAAAATTCTAAACAAAAATGAGAGGCAAACAGAGGAAAATAAATGAGATCCAACACAGCAGAGAAGCTAACGGAATTCCCAGGGTACTGGTCTTAGAATGATAACTCTACCAGAGGATAGAGAGCAACCAATCCACAGTGCAACTGAAGAAAGAAGATTCTAGAAGAATCCCAAGATAAAAAAATTAAACCTCATGTATCTAAAGGTACTGAGAGAAGATATATATACCTGGTAAAGAGTTTGGGAGGAAAATCAGTGGTAGTTATATAAAAAACACAATGACTTTAAAAAAAGGGGAAAAAAACCTATACAAAAAATAACGTAATACTGTTTTGGCTATGAATATTTGTAAACTCATAATAATAATAAATATCACCTTAACCCCAAATTGTGATTTGACTCTTCTGGGAGAATGGGAGGATATATGGGTACACGTCTATCTGACTGAGGGGGAAGTGCTCTGTAAGGGGATCAGATGATGTCATCTACCATAAGAAGCTAATAGATAAAGTCTAAGCCGGGGCATTAGACTAAAAAAGTGAAAAGAAAAGGGAGGAGAACTTTGTTTTTATAAATCTTGTAGTCCCTAATCACTCTTTCTCTTGGGACAAAGTCTCGCTCTGTCACCCAGGCTGCAGTGCAGTAATGCAATCTCAGCTCACTGCAACCTCCGGCTCCCGGGTTCAAGTGATTCTTGTGCCTCAGCCTCCCAAGTAGCTGGGATCACAGGTGCGCGTCACAACGCCTGGCTAATTTTTAGTAGAGATGGGGTTTCACTATGTTGCCCACGCTGATCTTGAACTCCTGGGTGCAAATGATCCTCCTATCTTGGCCTCCCAAAGTGTTAGGATTACAGGCATGAGCCATCTTGCCTGGCCTCAGTTACTTTTTAATGCTGCAAACATCCACATATTTTTGCTAGGGTTCCAAGAGTGAAGACACTTGTCAGGACAGCAGGCCTGGAGATGTGTGTAGAACACCTAAGGGACATGGTGCTGGGTCCCTGCTCTGAGGGTTCCTAGACCACCTATCTGTGAATAATGGTGAAGCTTAGGCCCATGAGCTGGGGGAGAACCAGCCTGGACCCTGTGAGGTGGTTGATCCTCTCTGGAAACTGATTCCTAATTCGAACTCTGAGCAGCCTGGCTGGAACCTAAGGTTAACTAGCACCAAGGACAGAGGGCCTCATTAGACTGTGTTTTGTGTATATGGCCTTTTCCAGTCTTTTAAATACACATATACAAAAAGACTTATTTTAATGGATTCCAGGATACTAAGTCATCAAGATGAAGGCTGTTAGTTGTAAACATGTATGACAGATTATAATTCTTTCAGGTGGTAAAAATTATAGAAAAGCTACAGTATTCTGGTTAATCCATTCAGCAGTTGGGAGTAAAAACCCAAACCCATTATGGGATCATGGTTAAATCTAAGAGTAAAAAGTTGTCATTACTTTACCTTGTGCAGCAATGAATTTGTTCTTTTCTTGGTAGCCCTGGGGTGCGGGGAAGGAAAGAAAAAGAAAGAGAAAACCAAAAATGAATAGAAATGAAATTCTCCAGTCTGACTCCAACCAGTTAACAAAACCTGAAAAGGTTCAGGTACTTAACAAGGATAGCCAAGTCTAGATATTCCCAAGGGATTATCTTTGGAGCTAGGAATTACAGATTACAAAACTCAAATAGTCTAGGTAGTCTTCTCAAATCGAATTATAACATGTGGCGGCACTGCTTAACTAATTCAGAGTAATGAGAATGAGGCAAAGCCATTGATCTTATGTTATGTTCAAGGTAAAGATGAAATGTGGCTCTCTGGCTCCTGAGATGTCTCTAGATTCTGAAAGCTGAATCTCAGTGGGCTCTAGGTGGTAGCTACATTCCTACCGGTAAAAAGAAACATGTCTAAAGATCCTATATATTCTAGGCTGGGCGTGGTGGCTTATGCCTGTAATCCCAACACTTTGGGAGGCTGAGGTGGCAGATCACCTGAGGTTGGGAGTTTGAGACCAGCATGACCAACATGGAGAAACCCCATCTCTACTAAAAATACAAAATTAGCAGAGTATGGTGGTGCATGCCTATAATCTCAGCTACGCAGGAGGCTGAGGCAGGAGAATTGCTTGAACCCCGGATGCAGAGGTTGCAGTGAGATCACACCATTGCACTCCACAGCCTGGGCAACAAGAGTGAAATTCCGTCTCAAAAAAAAAAAAAAAAAAAAATCCTATATATTCTTAGACATCTAAAAATGAGTAAGGAAACTGGTTTCTCCTAAGGCTCTAGGCTGGAAGCCCACCTGCCAACTGTGCCACTGTCTCTTTTTCATCTCCTCCTGTGACCAGTGTTAGGTTAGCTGACCTATGTGTTTCCCAAACTACAAACCCCACTTTCCTCTGCCTTTCACCACTACTCCATGGTGCCTAGTTCCCTTCAAGATCCATGTGTGTGGTCTTAGTTCTCTATGCAAAAAGTTAAGTGGTTGCCAAAGGGGTAAGAATGGAGATTAATTGTATTTAGACACTGAAGTTCTTTTTGGGGTGAACAATGTGCTCTAAAACTAAGGGGACAACAGCTGGAGTACAAGGTTCTTCTTTTGAGGGGATGACAATGTTCTGAAATTGGTGATGGGCTGCATTTATCTGTGAATATACTAAAAAAACACTGAATTGTAAACTCTGGGTGAAATATATGGTATGTGAATTACATCTCAATAAAGTTGTTAGAAAATGTTCTAAAACATTTATGGTGATGGCTGCATAACTTGGTAAACTTACCAACAATCACTGAATTCTCACTTAAAATGGATGAATTTTATGTTTTATATATTATGCCTCGATAAAGTTAGGGGGAAAAAAGGGTTTGATAAGTGTTAACTAGCAGCCCACAAAAAGGATGCAACAACGGCCTCTGAATTTGCTTCAGCAAAGGATGCTGTCCTACATACTAAGCCCAAAGAAAATTTGTTCCTCTTTCCCACTGGATCTCTATCTGTACATAACACTGTTGGCTGCCAAACCCTTCCTGAGCCATGCTTTACTCTTTGCCTTCTCAGATGCTCTCTTCTCTTAAGTCTCCTTCCATCTCACCCATGGGCACCTGTTCAATGTGCCTGGCAGGGGCTGTGGGTGCAAGGGCTCTTTTCTTGCCCCACTCCTTTCTTTAATGACTTCCAAGTCCACAGCTCTAGAGTATTTCCTCTGAGCTCCATTTCAGTATGACCAACTGTATGCTGGATACATCTACATGGATATATCACCCTCCAGTCTCTCATATATAAATCAACCACCAATTCTTGCTAAATTCTACCTCCACGTAGTTTTCACTTCATTGCCGCTTCCTCATCAATCCTCATCATTTGTGACCTGCTATTGCAATAGCCCCCAACTGGCCTCTCCTAAATCCATGTTGTACATGATAGCCCCGGTGATCAATATGTAAATGTGGCCACACTACTCCTTGCCTTGAACACTTTTCAATGGTACCCCATGGCCTAGATAAATTCGTCAAAACCCCTCAGCTGTACTGAAAACTGGCAGACACTATAAGGTGGTTCACTTAGCACCCACTCCTGCTCCCTTCTAGCCTGACTATCTTACAGCTAAATTTCCCAGACTCCCTAGCAGCTTAGCAGTCCACGAGATCTAGCTTCTTCCTAGCAGATGCTCCCACACAGACTTTGGGTAGAAATGAGCAACATGAGATAATGACTGTGCTAGAAATCTGGTCTTTGGGCAAGCATAGTAGTAGGAGCATTCAGTTCTTCTGCAGCACTGTGCAGAGGTTTCACTAAGACAGTCACATGTTGCATACATCTATAGCTGCTCTGCTCTTTGCTAAGCAGCATCTAAGCTTGGCTCACTGGCCCTTCCACAGGTTTTGTAAGACACCTAGTATCTTATAATAAACCCCTTTCTGCTTAAAAGAGTGGATGAAAGGTACACTCTGTAGTCTGCAAGTAAGAACCCCAATGGACACACTTGACATCCACTACCTTTCAAGATCAAGTCTCATCTCCCACCACTTCCCATTTTATACCTTATAACCTAAGACTGCTATTTCTAGTCTCTGTGACTTCGCTCATGTTTCTCCTTTGCTTTGAAGTTTCTGCCCAACTTTCTTCTCCTGAACTCTGACTCACTCTTCAATAATGAGCTCTACTGGGTTACCAGGTTGGGCTGAATGTTTTTTCTCTGAACTCCACAGAACCTGGCAATACCTCCTTTGCACACGTAGCACATTACAGGAAACGACCTAACTATACTACTGTATAGTATATGAGGAATTACATCTTACCTGTGTAACCTTTAAGCCTACCCACAGTGCTTGGCACACAGCAGGTGCTCAAAAAATGTTGACTGAGTTTAATAAACTGTGAAATCCAAATCTGTAATCCCTGCTCCCCACTTATGGTTAACCACAGGTTTTTCCCTGCTTTTGTTCCCTCACTGAGTTCATAAGGTCCCCCATTTAGCTCTCTTCATCTAAACTCTGTCTACTAATAACTAATAACTATCTAATAACCATCAAGGCATTATGGGATGCCCTAGTGTAAGCTCTAACTAAACATGGTCAAGGGATAAGCCTATTTCTTTCTTTCTTTTTTTGAGACGGAGTCTGGCTCTGTAGCCCATGCTGGAGTGCAGTGGCCGGATCTCAGCTCACTGCAAGCTCCGCCCCTGGGCTTAAGCCATTCTCCTGCCTCAGCTTCCCGAGTATCTGGGACTACAGGCGCCCACCACCTCGCCCAGCTAGATTTTTGTATTTTTTAGTAGAGATGGGGTTTCAGTGTGTTAGCCAGGATGGTCTCGATCTCCTGACCTCGTGATCCGCCCGTCTTGGCCTCCCAAAGTGCTGGGATTACAGGCTTGAGCCACCGCGCCTGGCAAGCCTATTTCTTTCTACTGTGCCATTACCATGAAGAGATCCCAATCTCAGCTGCTTAACAGCCTTAACATACAATTAACTTTTGTCAATTTTCACCTTCAATGTGGGAAGGGACCAAACTGGTTACGGTGGCAGATGCTGCTGGTTACTAACTCAAAGCCATTCCTCCCTTTATTCTTTGCCATTAGAGCCACAATTTTGTTTGAACATTAACCTTTCACTGGCTTGAAAGGTGCCCATTCCCCAGGCTCAGAGGGGTAAATCATGATCATTCTCAAGGTCCTAGCCAGTGATTAGAGAGGGATGTGAACATATGATCCAATCCTGGCCTGCTGGTCCTGAGGATAGGGTGGTGGGGAGGATTCTGTGAAAAGCCTTCCTCCCTAACAGACAGAAAATCATAGGCAGATATGTTCCTCTTCTGTGCTGGATGCTGTGTTTATAAATAATGCTTGGGACTACTGCAGCCATCTTGTGACCACGAGACTGTTGACAGGGCTAAGGATAACTGAGTAGAAAGATGGAAGCACCTGGGTTTGTAAGGAAGTCACTGACCCATGGAATCAGCCAACTCAAGAACTTGTCTGCATTTGCTTTCATATTATGAGACAAATATATGTTCCCAGCTGGGCACGGTGGCTCACACCTGTAATCCCAGCACTTTGGGAGGCAGAGGCAAGTGGATCACTTGAGGCCCGGAGTTCAAGACCAGCCTGGCCAACATAGCGAAACACCGTCTCTACTAAAAACACAAAAAATTAGCTGGGCATGGTGGCACGTCTGTAATCCCGGCTACTCGGGAGGCTAAGGCATGAGAATCACTTGAGCCCAGGAGGCAGAGGTCGTAGTAAGCCAAGATCGCACCACTGCAATCCAGACTTGGTGTCGGGGTGAGACTGTCTCCAAAAAAAAAAAAAAAGTTCCCATCTAGACAACTTTTAGTTGAGTATTCTCTTACCTGCAGCCTGCAGCTGGACACACTAACTGATCTTGCGCTACTCTTCTGCGTAACATTAAAGTCAACCTATTCTACCTAATCTCTTCATCATGATCTTTGAAGTAAGTTCTAGGAATTCCTGCTGATTAATAGCCTTTCTCCATTTTCCTTATTGACTGCAGCAATTATTTGTCTAGTCAGGGTCCCTTTCCTTAAAACCACAAACATGTAAATATTAACGTTAAACATACATACAGGAACTTCAGCAAATTCACTCCAGTGAGAATGCCTGGACTGCCCCATTTTTGAAGTCCATCTAATAGCCTATTTTTTGGATACAACCTCCTGTTCTTTCATCTTTCTCCTTTTCTTATGCTGTTCTTTCGCTTTCTCAAGATCTCCAGTTCCTCAATCCTACCAGCTTTTCCTAGAATATTAGTTTATTCCTAACAACTTCCTGATGCTTTTCTTTTCTACTGAAACTGAAGCCCTTGGCTGACTACTTGAACCAGCAACTGACCTTCCCTTTTGTCTGAGTACCACATGTTCTCTGCATTTACCACCAATCCCAGGGTGCAGATGAAGAAAAAAAAAAAGAAAAAACAAATCATACAACTCAGCACCCCCCAACCCCCATCAATGACATCCCACTGTAGGTAGGCAGGCCCTCAGTGCAGCTAGACATGCCCTTCGCTTTCTCTCTTCAGTATCCTTTTCTCATGGACCTTAGAAGCTGTTTCAAACTTTCGCTGCTCTCATGTCACAGTCCCATCCCATTTGTTCAGTAGACAACCATGAAAACACAGGTGAGTTGCCTCAACTTGCTTTATCCACACCTGTGTCATCTCTGTCCATTCTGTCCTCTCCTTTAACACTCTCAGAGGAAGAAACAGCCCTTCTTATGTTCACACTAATCTCTCCATCAGCGTTCTTTTCTTTTTCTTGTGGTAAAATACAACATAAAATTTACGATTTTAGCCATTTTGACTTTTTTTTTTTTTTTTTTTGAGAAAGAGTCTCGCCCTGTTGCCCAGGCTTGGGCGCCAGGCCTGGGCGCCATCTGGGCTCACTGCAACCTCCGCCTTCCGGGTTCAAGCAATTCTCTGCCTCCGCCTCCCCTGTAGCTGGGATTACAGGCGCCTGCCACCATGCCCGACTAATTTTTGTATATATGTATTTTTTTTAGTAGAGACGGGGTTTCACCATCTTGGCCAGGTTGACCTCAAACTTCTGACCTCAAGTGATCCACCTGCCTTGGCCTCCCAAAGTGCTGGGATTACAGGTGTGAGCCACCATGCCTGGCCAATTTTAGCCATTTTAAGTGTACAGTTCTGTAGCATTAAGTATATTCACACTGTCGTGCAACCATCACCACCATCTATCTACAGAACTTTTTCATCTTCCCCAGCTGAAACTCTGTACCCACTCCTCATTCCTCCCTCCCCCAGCAACCACTATTCTACTTTCTGTCCTTATGAATTTGACTACTCTACATATGTATATATAGTCTATATTCTATATGTACAATCATACAATATTTGTCCTTTTGTGACTGGCTTATTTCACTTAGCATGGTGTCTTCCAGGTTCATCTACGTAGTAGTATGTATTAGAATTTCCTTCCTTTTAAAGGCTGAATAACATTCCACTGTATGCATGTACCACATTTAATTTATTCACTCATCCGTCAATGGACACTTGGAGTGCTTCCACCTTCTGGCTTTTATGACTAATGCTGCTATAAACATGCAAGCGGAAATTTTATCCAGTCTTCTCACGCATCTTGCATCAAGAGTCAGATTTGCTTTTGCCAGCTTTCCCTCTCTCTTTTTTCTGTTCAAATTCACTCTCTCTACAGGATCCTTCCCCAAAACCTATAAAACCTATTCTTATTTCTTTATGTGTTTTTTCAGGCTACTGGCAAAGACAAAACCAACCAAACAAAAACCTCAAATATCTCACACAGAATGTTCTATAAACATTCTCTAAATCATCTTTAAAAACCTTCTCTTAGTATCAACTCTTCCCTCAGGTCTTGGTTCGTATATGACTGACCAGATAGTCATATATATATACACACACATATATAATATATAACATAGCTGGTGTCATGTCAGGTATTCTTGTCCTATTCTCCCTTATTTTTACTGTTGAGGGCAAGGCCTGCTTTTATTTGTAATTAGAATCAGCTCAATAAAGGATTCACTGACTCTTACCATAAAATACATATTTAGATACAGATTTCTACATGGGAAACCTTAGGGAATGACAAGAGGGTAAATTTAAGAAAATGATCAAAATTATTTGACCATAAAAAAAAATTCAGTCACTTAAAAGAACCAGATTTGTCACGGAAAACATGAAATGACAAATATTTCTTTTTTTTTTTTTTTTTTTTGAGACGGAGTCTTGCTCTGTCACCCAGGCTGGAGTCAGTGGCCGGATCTCAGCTCACTGCAAGCTCCGCCTCCTGGGTTCACGCCATTCTCCTGCCTCAGCCTCCCGAGTAGCTGGGACTACAGGCGCCCGCCACCTCGCCTGGCTAGTTTTTTGTATTTTTAGTAGAGACGGGGTTTCACCGTGTTAGCCAGGATGGTCTCGATCTCCTGACCTCGTGATCCGCCCGTCTTGGCCTCCCAAAGTGCTGGGATCACAGGCTTGAGCCACTGCGCCTGGCCGATAAATATTTCTTTTAACACACAGCTGTGGAGGAGCCAAGAGATGGTGGCAATGGTCAGGCAGGGAAGTGAGGGGGAAAGCACCCACTCCTTACGTTGATGAATGAAGCATTGATGTAATCAGAATCTGGAACCCCTTCGACTGGTGTCAGGTGGACTCTAGAGTGGTCATCTAGGAAACAAACCACAATATTTCAGTAAAATCAAAATTTATTTCTCACAGAACCTGATGCAACCAGGACAGTTGAGACATCTGTGCTTATGTGCACTGACTCACACTTGTATAAAGATGCCACTCCAACAATATAACACTGCAAAAAACTGGGAATAACTTAACTACCATTAGGGGACTAGTTAAATAAATTAAGATACATCTACAATGTGGAATACTAGTAGCTGAGAAAAAGGAAAGTTTCTTGACAGATGAACTGACAATATATACTGTTAAAAGAGAGAAATGTGTACAGTATACCAATCATATTAAAAAATATGTATTATATACACACATACCCATACCCACACACATACACACATCCCCCTCCTCCAACATATGCACATAAATAAGAAGACAAAAAGCCGAGTACAGTGGGTCACGCCCATAATTCCAGCACATCGGGAGGCAGAGGCAGGTGGATCACTTGAGGTCAGGAGTTCCAGACCAGCCTGGCCAACATGATGAAACTCCGTCTCTACAAAAATACAAAATTAGCTGGGTGTGGTGTCTGGCATGTGCCTGTAGGTAGGTAGTCCCAGCTACTTGGGAGGCTGAGGCAGGAAAATGGCTTGAACCCAAGAGGTGGAGCCTGCAATGAGCTGAGATCGTGCCACTGCACTCCAGCCTGGGTGACAGAGTGAGAAAGAAAAAAGAAAAAGACAAAAGTATCTGTAAATGCATAGTGTAGTGGTCCTAATTTTTTGGTTCCATACTTGACTTATAAAAATGTGAGCAGGCATCTCTAATATATGCTCATTTATTGACAAATTATGCACATATGCTAATGTATTATGTACCCTGAAATATAACATTTTTAGGGTCTGGGTGTCATGGCTCATGCATGTAATCCCAATTCTTTGGGAGGTCAAAAGTGGGAGGATTGCTTGACGCCAAGAGTTTGAGACCAGGCTGGGCAACACAGCAAGACCCTGTGTCTAAAAAAAAAAATTAGCCAGGCATGGTGGCATGCACCTGCAGTTCTAGTTACTCAGCAGGCTGTGGCTGGAGGATTACTTGAGCCCAGAAATTCAAGGATACGTATCTACGATCACATCATTGCACCCCAGCTTGGGTGGCCCTGTCTCTAAAAGAATAAATGAAATAAAAAATTTAAAAGGATGAATTTTTAAAAAGCAAATATACTGGCTGGGCTCACTGGCTCATGCTTGTAATCCCAATACTTTGGGAGACTGAAGCAGGAGGACTGTTTGAGGCCAGGAGTTTCAGACCAGCCAAGGCAACACAGCAAGACCATCTCTATAAAAAGTAAAAAAATAAAACATTCACAGGTTCTGAGGATTAGGAAATTTTTTTTTTTGAAAAGCAAATATAAAAATCAAGTGAGGTTCAAACATCTTCCTCTCATATCTCATTAAATTATGCATATCTCATTCTGGATACCAAAGGCCTAGAAAAATGTCTGTTGGCTTATGGATCAACTGATTAGCAATGGCTAACTCTGGGAAAGGTTTATACAGAGAACTCTGCATTAGAATTTCTTTCAACGAATACCACAAAAAACCATTTCTACCACCACCATTACTCGCTGCTGTCTGATCCTAGTGAAGCTGGCTCTCCAGAACCTCCTAGAAACTTGAGGCCTGACACAAAAATCCTCCTGGATCATCCTAACTGACTGAGTATGCGGGATCCATAAAGCCTCTTTCAGACCAAAGTCTTCAACCTACTCTATTTATTTTAATTAATTAATTTACTTATTATTACTTATTTTATTTATTCTACTTTATTTTTTTGAGACAGTGTCTTGCCCTGTCACCCAGGCTAGAATGCAGTGACACGATCTTGAGTCACTGCAACCTCCGCCTCCCTGAGCTCAAGCGATCCTCCTACCTTAGCCTCCTGAGTAGCTGGAATGACAGACACACGACACTACACCTGGCTAAATTTTTAAGGTTTTTGTAGAGATGAGGTCTCACTATATTGCCCAGGCTAGTTTCAAACTCCTGGGCTCCAGTGATTCTCCCACCTTAGCCTTCCAAAGTTCTGGGATTACAGGCATGAGCGACTGAGTCCTGCCATGAACCCACTCTTGTTATCCACCCTGCTGCGCCCAACTGGAAGATTCTTTCCAACTTCAGAAAATCCCTCTAGAGATGTAATTTCAGGTTACATCCCAAGAAACACTAAAGGCACTCACAAGGCAAGATGTTTACATATCGATTTTTTTCCTTGTTTTCCTCCTTGGAAGCAGCCTCACAGGTGGCCTGGATAGGACATGCAGGGAGAGCCTGAAAGGTTAAGAGAAATTAGAGGAATTATTAGCAGGGATAAACATCAAACATGCAAACTGCTGCACCAAACCCTGACCCAGCAGCACATTCTACCTTTTTCCTGGGGAGAAAAACACGGGCCCAGGTTATGCAGCCTAACATAGAGAATGCACCTCTCCCCCTAAACAGCCATAAGCTCCTTAGAGTTCAATAACACAAGAATCCTCGGGGCGAGGGGGCGCAGAATGCCCTGTTATGTAAGTATAGCGTGCTCTTTACATGATTACTACGTGGTTAGGAGCCTGTCGTTATGATGTTAGGCCAAAATGGCCTACCCTTGTAAATAGGAATGGGGACATAACTGAAGGAATGGGCCATTTATCCTCATGCTAATTACCACCACGCAAAGATGATATGCATCTCAGAGTGAATCATACAGGAGGGTTCTGGATGGCCAGCTGATTTAATATCTTTCTAGGGATCTAAGGGGGTATGGTACCCCAGCCTCTAGCATCATGTGGCAAGGAGGCAAGGACTGGTGGGTGAGTGGGAGGGCATTCATTGGATGCAGCAGTTAAGAAGCAGAAGATTTGGGTGAGGTGACATTTAAATTTGCAGCAGTTTTGGAACAAATGTAAATTAGTTAGTGCAGGGAGGTTATCACAATGGTTTGACATGAGATAGTCTGGGTTTGTATGAACTTGAGCACATCTGTTTTCTAGGTCCAGTTTCCTCATCTGTAAAATTGGGGCGGGGTGAAGTGGCTCACGCCTGTAATCCCAGCACTCTGGGAGGCTGAGGAGGGTGGATCACCAGAGGTCAGGAGTTCAAGACCAGCCTGGCTAACAAGGAGAAACCCTGTCTCTACTAAAAAGACAAGAATTAGCCCGGCATGGTGGTGCACATCTGTAACCCCAGCTACTCAGGAGGCTGAGGCAGGAAATCGCTTGAATCCGGGAGGCGGAGGTTGCAGTGAGCCGAGATCACACCATTGCACTCCAGTCTAGGTGACAGAGCGAGACTCCGTCTCAAAAATAAATAATAAATAAACACATAAAATTGGAACAACAATATCTGCCGCACAAGGAGATAATCTCACGTGTGGCAAAGAATAAGTATTCAAATAAATGAGCTTTATGAGAGTGGGGAGCTAAATTTTATTATTTGATCTGTTCTCCTCTTGTATGTTTCATATATTCAAAATTAAGGATGAAAAAAGGAGCTGGGCGTGGTAGCTCACACCTGTAATCCCAGCACTTTGGGAGGTAGAGGTGGGAGGACTACTTGAGGCCAGAAGTTTGAGACCAGCCTGGGCAACACAGCAAGACCTCATCTCTACATTAAAAAAAAAAAAAAAATTAGCCAGGTATGGTGGTGCATGCCTGTAGTCCCAACTACTCAGGAGGCTGTAGTCCCAACTACTGGGAGGAACACTTCAGCCCAGGAGTTCAAGGCCATGATCACACCACTGCACTCCAGCCTGAGTGACACATACAGTGAGACTCTGACACTATAAAAACAAGTAAGAAAGCAAAAAGGGAGGTAGTTTAAAATTCCAACCCTAATTCCGAGCAAGTGACTTGGAAATACATTTTATGAGCCTTAAGAAAACTTTTTGAAAATACTTTTTGACCCAGTCACTTCATTTCTGAGAACATACCCTAAGGAAATAAAAATCTTTATGTCCTTATTATTTACTTCATCATTATTTAGAATGACCCAAAACTGAGAACAACCGTAGTATTCAGCAGTGGAGGAACAATTCATGCATTACTTTTCATTCATTCTTTCAACAAATATATATTTTGTACCTACCAGGCACTGGGCTACGTACAGAGCAAAGAGTGGGGAATCAAATATAAGTGCAGTTCTCACCCTCAAGGACAATATAAACTTGTGGGTGAAAAGCAGACATTAAACAAATAAAACAAATACATATATAATTATATACCAGCATGAATGCAATCAAAGAATAGAATGCTACTAGAGATGAAGTATCAGAAAGCGCCAAATCTGGATTACAGGTGGGTCTCTCTGAGGAAGGATGAGTGTAGAAAATAGTATTGCAGGCACAGAGAACAGCATCTGTGGTAACCCAGAGGTGGGAGAAGGTTTGGTTGTGTGAGGAACTGAAAATCAGTGCAGGTGTCACGCACAAGGTGAGGCTGGTGGGGATGGCAGGAGGAAGTAGGAAGAGATGAGCCTGGCAGTCAGATCATCCATTTCCAGGTAGGTCCTTAATAGGGAGTTCAAATTTTATGCTAAGTGCATGAGGAAATCATTGAAGGTTTTTAAAGTGTGATCCATCTTCCATGTTAAAGAATTACTTGTTATTACATGCAAAAATGGACTACAGAGAAGAACTGAAGCATGGAAAAATGATGATACATGGAAATGGATGCATTTGAGACATATTCTGGAATTAGAATTACTACATTTGGGCCAGGCGCGGTGGCCCACGCCTGTAATCCCAGCACTTTGGGAGGCCGAGGTGGGTGGATCACCTGAGGTCTGGTATTCGAGAGCAGCCAATCAACACGGTGAAACCCCATCTCTACTAAAAATACAAAAAATTAGCCGGGTGTGGTGGCACATGCCTGTAACCCCAGCTACTTGGGAGGCTGAGGTAGGAGAATCGTTTGAATCTGGGAGGCGGAGGTTGCAGTGATCCAAGACTGCACCATTGCACTCCAGACTGGGCAGAAAGAGCAAAACTCCATCTCAAAAAAAAAAAAAAAAAAAAAAAAATTTACTACATTCAGAGATGGAATGAAGGCAAAGTGGACTGGGAAGAGCAAGAGGCAGAAATGAATAATGAAGGTTTCTATCTTTGATAATAACAATAATAAAAAGATTGAATAAAGGAAATGCCAGCCCAAAAGGAACCAATTTTTGTCAGATAGAAGCAAGAGTTTTTTTGTTTTTATTTTTGGAGACAGGGTCTCACTCTGTCGCCCAGGCTGGAGTGCAGTGGCACCATCATAGCTCACTGCAGGCTCGAACTCTCGGGCTGGAAGTATCCTACTGCCTCAGCCTCCTAACTGGGACTACAGGCATAGCACCACCATGCTTGGTTAATTTTTCAATTTTTATTTTTGTAGAGGTGGATCTTGCTATGTTGACCAGGCTGGGAAGCAAGAGCTTTAAGAGAGAGCACATATATTTACTGGAAACCAGCATGACAGTGATAGGATAAATTAAAGTGAAAGACCCAAAGATAGGAAAATTAGGACCTCATAATCCATCTGCCCTCATCTACTCAAGAGATTTCCTTTCAGAATTAAAACCCTGGAGGTTCTGCATGTTAGTTTACTAACAGAGGCAATTACCCCTGAACCTATGCTGTGAATACATAAAAGGAAGAAAAGAGTTTCCTGGGCTGGACTCTTACACATGCAGTAGAGACCATTATTTTAGATCAGAAGTTCCCAATTCACCCACAGTTTGCATTCTCTTTCTTCACATAGATTTCCACAGGTTTCCACCCAAGTACAGGGCAGGATGAGATGTCAGTTTTTTAAGCCCTGATGGCTAATCCAGAGGAACTACTTTTCCTGCACATCTCTTCTCTAAAATGTAGAACAGAAGTAGGGACAGCAAGACTCTTGAAAACAGTCTTCAATACAAAAATGTCAGGAGTAACAAAGACTGCATCTCACAGCCCTATCAGCATCCCTAGCTCCTCCAGTCATGATAAAGAAACACTAGGTCTCCAGGTGGACTAAGGCTCCTAAAAAGAGTCAGGAAGAAATAGGAGCTATTGTTTAACAAGAGAGAAGAAAGGGCTTGCCCTGGAGAACACAGCGCTAGATGCAAAGGTTCGGAATGAAGAGCCTACGTCAGAGATGAAAACAAGGTGAATCCTATTCCTTTTGGTTTCTACTCTGAAACACTTAGCTCACAGAGTTAGGAAGGAGCAGCTAGAGCAGAAGCCTATAAAATGTTAAACTCTCTAGAAACACTAGGTGGCATCGAAGACCGTTTCATCTCTTGCTCAAGCCTTAATTGGAACCAGGGCTAAGTACTCATTAGCCTTTTTAAAAAGACATGTCAGTTAAAAAAAATGTATTTTTTCAAATTTGTTTTTTATTTTTTAAAAAGTATCCATCACATAATTTAACTTAGAAGTTCTCTTTGGGCTCCTCTTCTTATATCCTCTTCCTTCCCCTCTCACTGGTAAACCTGAACTTTTATATTCATCATTACATCGCTTTATTTGTATCTTGTATTTTTTGCATCCAAAACAATATATTATTATTGCTAGTTTTTGAGGAAAATGGAATCATGATTAAGTGGTGGTTGCTTTTTTTGTTTTTTGGCTCAACATTACGTTCCTAAGATTCATCCTGGATGTTTGCTTACTTCAGCTACTTTGTAGTGCTCCATTTGAGATCATGTCAAAATTTACTTATCCATTCTACTACTGATGAATATTTGGGTTGTTTACAGTTAATGGTCCTGCTTTGAGACAAATTTTTATATCTTCCTTGTGCATATGTGCAAGAATTTCAGGTACAGGTATCTTTAATCTTACCAGACAAAGCCAAATTGTTTTTCAAAGTAGTTGTATTAATTTATACTCCCACCAGCAATGTACATGTTCCAGTTCTGCATCCTTATCAACATTTGCTACTGTCAGACTTTGTATTAAATGTAGTTCTGATTTACATTTCTCTGATTATTAATGAGGTTCATCATCTTTCCACTGCACACTGGTCAAAACAGTTTCCTCTTCCGTGAAGTACCTAGTCAAGTGTTTTCCCCATTGTCCTACTGGATTATTATTATTTTCCAAATGGAGTCTTTTCTGTCACCAAGGCTGGAGTGCAGTGGTGTGATCTTGGCTCACTGCAGCCTCTGCCTCCTTGTGTTCAGGCAATTCTCCTTCCTCAGCCTCCCCAGTAGCTGTGATTACAGGTGCCGGCCACCACACCTGGCTAATTTTTTTTGTATTTTTTGTAGAGATGGGGTTTCACCATGTTGGCCAGGCTGGTCTCAAACTCCTGACCTTGTGATCCACCTACCTCAGCCTTCCAAAGTGCTGGGATTACAGGCATGAACCACTGCTCCCAGCCTACTTATTTTCTTAACAATTTGTAGGAGTTCTTTATATATTCTGGACACTTTTCCTTTATCAGTTACCTGTGTTATCTTTTACCAAGGTTGTGGCCTTCCCTTTCATTTCCTTTATGGTATCTATCTATGAACAGAGGTTTTGCATTTTCATGTAAATTCATCAATCTTCCCTTTTATACACTTTAAGTCTTAAAAAATGCTTTCCTATTATGAGATCAGAAGTATATTTTACTACATTATGATCTCTACATTTTATCATTTTTGTCCTTTAAATTTCAGTGTTTACAGCAACTGGAATTGGTTTTTGTGTTTGGTATGTGACAAGCATTCAATTTCATTTATTCCCACAGGGTTACCAATGGTCCCAGGCACTACTTATTGTGAAGACCATCTTTTCCCCACCCAAACTGCAAGAGCATTTCTGTCATAAATAGGTTTCCACTTACACATGGATCTGCTTCTGGGCTCTTTATTTCATTCCATTGGTCGATCTGTCTATCCCAGTGCCAATACAGAACTGTGTTAATTACTAAAATTTTATAATCTCTTTATATCTGGTAAGGCAGGTCTCCTCACCTTGTTCTTCTTCTTCAGGAATGTCTTGGCTATTCTTGAATCTTTTCTCCTCCATATAAATTTTAGAATCAGCTTGTCAAGTTCCACAAAAAACCTGTTGGGATTTTTATTGGAATTGCATTGAATCTATATATATTGGGGGAGAACTGACATCTTTACAAAATTTAGCTTCCTAATCCATTGATCCTATCTCTTCACTAATTTAAGCTATTTTCCTTTAATGTCTTCAAACATTTTAATAATTTTCTCTAAATTGTTAAACCCATTCCTGGGTACTTTACATTTGGATGCTATTGTAATTGGCACCTTTCAAAAGGTACTATCAGGTTTTTTGTTTGTGGCCTATGCATAGAAATGCATTAAATTTTTATGCTGCTTCTGTATCTAGCAACCTTGCAAAAATAACTTATTAATTCTATAATATGATGAATCTGTGGGTTTTTCTGAAGACAATATTTGGTCTGTGAAAAATTTATATTTTGTCCCTTCCTTTGCAATCCTTATACCTTTCTTTTCTTGCCTAGATCTCCAGTACAGGTCTGAATCTCATTCACTTTTAAGTTTGAATCTCCTTTTAATACTCTGACCCAACAGTCACCAGTGCCTGAACACTGCAGCGACGGGAAATTTACTACCTTCCAAGGTAGGTCTTGGAACAGTTCTGTTTAAAACGACCCAATACCCAGATACACAATTTCTTCTGCATTTCCCTTATAGTAAGCAATGTAAAACCCAGATGTTAGCAGGCATCTTCTTTGCCCCTTGCAAAGCCCAAACTCCCAACTCTTTGGACAGTGGAATTCCAAAGCCCTTGTCACAGTTCCTGCTAATTCCTACAGGACTTTGGCTCTGATTCACTTATTTTGGGACAACTCATCAATGTAGAAGCGATTTCACCCATCTTAACTCAGATGCCACACTCAGTCCCATCACTAGATGACACACACATGCCTTCTTCATCTGGCAATCTAAGAGACGTGGGGTCCTGAGGAAGGTCACATCTCACATTGCACAGATTTTGACTATTTCACTGGCTTCACCACTTTCCCTCTTTTCTTTCTCTCCTATCCCATATCCCATTCCTCTCAGGAGCTAAGCCTTTTGTTTTTTTGTTTTTTTTTTTTCTTTTGAGACAGAGTCTCCCTCTGGTAGCCAGGAGGCTGGAGTGCAGTGCTGTGATCACTGTAGCTCACTGTAGCTCCCGTAGATCTATAGAGTGAGCACTATAGCTCACACTGTAGCCTCCAAATGCTGGGCTCCAAGTGTTGGGCTCAAATGATTCTCCCACCTCAGCCCCCTGAGTAGCTAGAACTACAGGCATGTGCCATCACGCCTGGCTAATTAAAAAAAATTTTTTTGTAGAGATAAGGTCTTGCTACATTGCCTAGGCTGGTCTTAAACTCCTAGCCTCAATCAATCTTCCCACATTGGCTTCCCAAAGTGCTAGGAGATTATAGGCATGAACAACTGCACCCACCCAGGAGTTAACCCAATTTTATCTTTTTGTTTCTTTTTAAACCTTGATAATGCCTTAAGGATCTTAATTTTCCCTGAAAATAGGGGCTTCTGAGTGGTTTTTCAACGTATTTCTTTTAAATAAATTCAAAGATTCCTAGAAAGACAAATGCTGGTGAATAAAAAAGCTCCAGCTTGTAATTAGGATGAAAGCCACAGCCTAGAACTTCTAGCAGGTAGGCATTTACAGAAATGCTACAGTCTCCTTTCAGCCTGTCACATATCTGAAAACAGTTCTCATGTCCTATGTGTGTTGTTCCTTTAGTTATTCACCCCCATGGTTGAGTTTCTCTCCAGAACAATATCCCATTTGGTGATATCCCTTTTTACAGCGACCTGACCACAAGACCCCTGACACAGTTCAAACTAGGCATAGCAACTTCTTTATTCTAGATGTTATATATCCATCGAAGCAAACTAAGTCCATTATATTTCCCATATTTAAAAAAAAATCTGCTTTAAAAATATTATAAAAAGAATATGCTTGTTTTAAGTCAAATAATTTAGTAGAAAACAAAGTTTCCTATTATGTCTCTCCTCTCTTCCAGTCTCCTTGTAGGCAGCCACTGTTGACAATTTGTATTCTTTCAGACTTAAAAAAAAAAAAAAGCATTAACATACCTAAACATACACAGATATACATATTTTTGAAAACAAAAACGAAATTATCCCACGTTTTCTCACATAACAATACGACTTAGAGATCTATGTGAACACATTTATTTTAATGATAGTACAGAATATCATAATGAGTATAAGAAATCATTTGGCCATTCTATTTGACAGATACTTGCTTTATCTTCTTTGCTGTCATAAATAATGCTGTCATAAACATCCTTGTACAAATATATATTTGTACAATAAGGGTTTTTAAGAATCTCAGAAGCTTGGTCAGACAACTAAAACATTAAGATACTGATTGGTACTGCCAAAATCATCCCTCCCATGCAATACCAATTTAAACTCCCCCACCTGTGTGTGTGTAAGTCTCTGCAGCCCCATACTTTTGTCCACAATTGATATAAATCTTTTTAAATTTTCAAATCTGATAGGTCCAAAATAATGGTTGGCTTTAATCTGTATTTCCCTGATTACCAGATATAGCAGATCTTCTTTTCATATCTTTATAGACCATTTGTATTTCTTCTGTAAATTGCCAATTTCTTGACTGGATTGTTTACCTTTTACTCACAGGTTTGTATATTCTGGAGCATTCTTTGTCTACCTATGGCAAACAGATTCTCCCAGTTGGCCACTTTTTTATGGTATCATTTGTCACAAAGATGTTTCAAATTTTAATATATTTACTATCTTTCAAACTTTTCCATTCTGGCATCTAAATCTTACTGTAAGTAGCTTAGAAAGGCCTTCCCCATCTGATGGTTATTAAAAATATTATTCTATGACAGTAGACACAAACTGGTTTGTTTGCCCTATGTGCTATTTCTCCTCTTCCCTCCCAGGGCTGACTGATCCAAGCACAGTCATACCTGACTCATACTGGGCCAATCAGATTCTCTCCCAGGATTCTGAAAACTAGGAAGAAGCAGGGGCTTTCCTAGAAGGGCCCCAAAGCCACCATGGTAGGGTCGGACTCTACCTGAGGCTTGGTACTCCAACTTATCTTCTGATTCTGCCAGCTCTGCCAGTGTCTTCCCAAATCAATAGTTCTGTTTGTTTTTTGCTCAATTTAGTTGAGTTGACTTCTCTTGCTTTTAACTAGGGAGCTTAACTGATTTAGCAATTACTATCAGAGTGGGCTGTAGTTGAGAGACTGCTGGGGGAAATGTGGGTGATGTTACTGGGTTCAGATGGAAGGAAAGAAACTGTCAACCAATTGCCAGGATGGGAAAGCAAGCTGCTCATAGTTCATAGCTGCACAACTACTATTTTAGTTATTGCCTGCAATTACGTGTGATGTGTTCAAGCTGGTGGTAAAGGAGTAGGGGTGTCCCAATTAAAAGGAGAGAGGGAATGTTGAAACCAAGGAGTAGGATTACTTTTGACAATATTAGAGAACAAAACAAGAAACATCCCAGCTCCAATATCAAATGCTCACCTCGAAATGAAAACTCAAGACTCAAGGCCTTTACATTACTATGTATGTATTTTGCTAAATGAAATGTTAAGATTTCCAAATTTTGCTAGTTGCTGAATTTTAAGGCCACAGAATTCACATCTTTCCTGGGTTGCTCATGAGAAAGATAAGGCTTTAAGTGAGACAACAGAAATGATGATAAAAGAGAGGACCCGAAGAAAGCTAATTTCGAAAAATGTCTATTATGCTCTCTACTGCATCTTGCTGTCATGATGAAAACTGTCCCACAACCCAGCCTGCATTGCTCACACATTACCAGAATGCAACCATAACACGACCTGAGGGTAAAATATATAAATAAGCAGAAAAGTAAAATGCTGGCCAGGCACAGCTCATGCCTGTAATCCCAGCACTCTGGGAGACCAAGGCGGGAGGATTGCTTGAGATCAGGAGTTCAAGACCAGCCTGGGCAACACAGCAAGACTCCCGACTCTACAGGAGAGAAAAAAAAATAAAGAGCTAACAAATACTCAGAAGAAACTATAGGAATTTCACTGAGCTGGATCATTAAAAATGACAGGAACAACTGTTGATACAGATTTTGGAGATGTTATAACAAAGAAGGGAGAGTATGACTTTTGGTTAAAGCCAAATTTCTTTTCTTTTTTGAGATGGAGTCTCGTTCTGTCCCCCAGGCTGGAGAGCAATGGTGCAATCTTGGCTCACTGCAACCTCCGCCTCCCAGGTTCACGCCATTCTCCTGCCTCAGCTTCTCGAGTAGCTGGGAATACTGGCACTTGCCACCACGCCTGGCTAATTTTTGTATTTTTAGTAGAGACGGGGTTTCAGCATGTTGGTCAGGATGGTCTCAAACTCCTGACCTCAAGTGATCTGCCTGCCTTGGCCTTCCAAAGTTCTGGGATTACAGGCATGAACCACTGTGCCCGGCCTGGATAAAACCAAATTTCTGATTATGGTATGGTCAAAAGAACTTCTGCAGGTAGTGTAACAGCTCAGGTAACTGGCCATGGTTTTAATGTTGCGCTAGGCTGGCCAGTGGAAACCTGGACTGAATGCTAGATTTAGTGAGGTGATAATGAAAAGCCAGAAAATCACTGGCACAAAGTAGAGGAGACCAGAGTGGCATATGGACTCTAAAGGCTCAGCTTTCTACTGACACCTTCGGTATGCACTTGATGGGATCCATAACACGTGCCTTGCTGAGGCTGTACACTGGTGAAGAAAGCACTGGAATCTTTCAGAAGTACTTTCCTGGCTGTCCTCAGCAGAGTGAGATGCTAGTGGAAGGGACTGCTTCTAAATGGGATTCTTGATCTAAGTGGGCTAGAAAGACTGTTGGAGACCATGATCAGATGTTTATGGCTGTGAATAATTCATTGTGAAGCTCCCGGTAATGGAAATGGAAAGTAACTTTCCAGGTCAGTTTAGGCAGACTACTAGAGTACCATGCTAGAGAGAGGGCCCCCTCATCCAACTCGTAGGCCTGGGTCATTTCAGACCCAGAACTCTTCAATAACAGGGAGGACAGGCATCTGTAAGGAGGAACCCTGCCACAGTGCATTAACACACATATATTATAAACCTCCCTTCTCATCTTTTCCTAATAATCTGCAGATATTTACCATGGCAACTGTACTAGGCAAAGGGAAATGCATCTTTTGAGGTCTGCTAGGTTCTGGCCTTGAGGTAACTAATTCCTAGAAACTCAGAACATTGGTAAGATATGCTGATTAGAAGGGAGCCTTTGCAGGCCAGGTGATGGAAGGAGTTTTGGCCCGAGGTGGCTTCACATTAGGACCTATTATCTATCTAATCTATCTTATCTATCTGTCTGTCTGTCAGAGCCTCCAAAAGGGAGGGAAAGAAACTAGTTGCTCCTGGCTCTGTGAAGTTGGCTAGATCTCCCTCTCTGCCACCGTGATTTTCAATAACATTGGCCATTAGGTGATGCCCAAAGACACACAGATCCCCTAGCCCACTGGATAAGAACTATCACAGAAAGAGCAAATGGAAGCTCCCAGAGCAGTGATCTCTTTACCAAAAGGCAAAGTCTCCATGTGAACCGCAGGATCTTAAGTGCTACAGAAGACTTTGCAGATTTGCAGTTACTTTTCCAGATGTACTCTACTTCCTACAGATTAACCTATAACTCCTGGTACCTATACTACTGCTAGGGGTAATTGTATGTTCTTTTTAAGTTGTGTGGACTACTTGAAGCAGTTTTTCTTGCTCATGGCAAGAGCAGCCTCAGTGATAAATCACCTTGACCTTTCTGTGTTGTGATCTGGTTCACTGAGATTTTGTCTGTTTCACAGGACATTACCTTGACAACTATGCTAATGACTTCAATGTGAGACACGGAAGAGTGGGAAGTTATGTATCTTAGATGTACATGTTAGACATAAAAATACAGTGGCCTGCCACCTCAGCCGAATTTTCTGAAGGTAAAAGGCCTGCAGCACATCAGGGTATCTCCTCCAACATAAAGGACAACTTGCTGCCCCTTGCCCCATCACCCCTCTCCTGCTAACGAAGAGGAGCAATGCTTGCTGGGCCATTTTGAGTTTAGTTTTGGAGACAGCAAATACGTTATGCTTGCATCCAACTCTGATCTCTCAATTTAATCCATCTAATCCATCTCATCAATCTACCTACCTATCTACCTACCTACCTACCTAGAGACAAGGTCTCACTCTGTCACACAGGTTGCAGTGCAGTAGTGCAATCACAGTTCACTGCAGCCTCAAACTCCTAGGCTCAAGCAATACTCCCACCTCAGCCTCCCAAGTAGCTGGAACTATGGGTGCACACCACCATACCCAGCTAATTTTTTGAAGAGGCAGGCTTTCGCCATGTTGCTCAGGCTGGTCTTGAGCTCCTGGACTCAAAGTGACCTGCCTGCCTCATCTCCCAAAGTGCTAGGATTAAAGGCATGAGCCACCGTGCCCAGCCTCTGACCAATTTATTGAGTGATCTAAAAAGAGAAGGTACTCCTGCTGATCCAGGCCACAGAGAAATAAGCTCTGGTAGATTGTATGGAGTTCTAAAGTGTTTGTAGTAAGGTAAACAGAAAAATCGTAATGAAAAACCCTAAAATATGGAAATAAGACCATGATCCTATTGGCAAGACCATGCTCCTAGCCTAGTACTGGGCTCTAAGGTAGAAACTGTAAGCCTGATCACAGATACAGGTATCCAAATGACTTCAATTCCCCATCGTAAACTAGGTTTTTTTTTTTTTGTTTTTTCTTTTTTTGTGGCAGAGTTTTGCTCTTGTCACCCAGGCTAGAGTGCAATGGCATGGTCTTGGCTCACTGCAACCTCTGTCTCCCGGGTTCAAGTGATTCTCCTGCCCCAACCTCCCAAGTAGCTGCGATTACAGGCATTTGCCACCACGCCTGGCTAATTTTTGTATTTTTAGTAGAGACAGGGGTTTCACCATGTTGGCCAGGCTGGTCTTGAACTTCTGACCTCAGCCTCCCAAAGTGCAGGGATTACAGGCATGAGCCACCGGGCCGGTCTCGTAAACTAGGTATTATGTGATCCAATCAGCCATAGATTTGAATATGCCCAGCAGAATCCCATTATCAGCTGGAAGTGATTGCTATAAAATGCCTACCACACAACCCACTGCTGCAATAGATACTTCTGACTTCCTATTGACATCAACAGTTAACTGAAGAAGAAGAAGTCTGGCCTGGTATATAAATTGCTTGGTGAGACATGCTGGCCCATGCTGGAAGTAGACTGCTATGGGGTATATTACTTAAGTGATAGCTTTCAATGTGTATAAAAAGGAAATCCTCCTAATGAAGAGATCTTCAAGCAAATTATCACACTACTTATTTCACTGGAGGTCAGGATCTAAACCAATCGCTGGGTAGTAGATAACTAGAACAAGAAAGAAATATTTATGTTCCATGTGAATGCTCACCAGATGGCACTCATTGCTAGAAACCCAGGTGATGATGGTCAGCCCTTTCCCTCACTACCCTAGTGCTGGCCCAGTGAGCTCCTGAACACGGTTGCCATGGTAGCACAGCAAATGGCTCTCACCACAATATCTATCTGAATTTACCTATCATGCCTCCAGGAATACCATCACCATCCAGGGATTTACTGAAATATCTTATCATGGGGTCTCAGGGAATATTACCTCCAAACAAATAATTTGTTTCATGCTTACGTAAATTTAATGTTATGGAAAAAGAAAAGAACTAATTTGACAGAAAAAAGTATAGTAATGGGATCACATACCTCATCACCCAGAAGCAGTTGGTATTATAGATTACAAAACAGTATAATGCCTAGCACAGATCCAGCTATGGTACTGAGGCTGGAGGGCTGTCTTGTGAGATGTGGTAAATTTTTTTTTTTTTTTGAGATGGAGTTTCACTCTTGTCACCCAGGCTGGTGTGCAATGGTGCTCACTGCAACCTCTGCCTCCCGAGTTCAAGCAATTCTCCTGCCTCAGCCTTCCAAGCAGCTGGGATTACAGGTGCGTGCCACCACGCCTGGCTAATTTTTGTATTTTTAGTAGAGATGGGATTGTGCCATGTTAGCCAGGCTGGTCTTGAACTCCTGGCTTCAGGTGATCTGCCTGCCTTGGCCTCCCAAAGTGCTGGGATTACAGGTATGAGCTACTGTGCCCGGCAGGATGTGGTAAATCTTATCAATCAACAATGAACATTAAATGGTGCTATTTTTCCAATAGCCCCCCAAAAAGGTCCAAGCTATTCTGTTAACTCTTGCTTGGTAAATGGTCTCCCACTTCAACTCTTGCCTCTCCCTTTTATCTATTCTCTATATTGTAGTCAGCGATTTTCTCAAAATGCAAATCTGACATCACCCACCACTCCCCTTAAGCCCTTCCATTGTGGAGCAGATATGAATGGTGACTCGTTGACCCAATAACCATTCCTCCTTTACTAGACCTCCTATTCTGTGAGGTTATCTATCCATATCCCACATGAATATCTAAAAAAATATTTTTTTTGAGACAGGGTCTGGCTCTGTTGTCCAGGCTGGGGTGCAGTGGAGTGAATCTGACTCACTGCAACCTCCACCCCAGGCTCAAGAGATACTCCCACCTCATCTCCCATGTAGCTAAGACTGCAGGAGTGTACCATTATGCTCAGTTAATTTTTGTTATTTTTGTTGTTGTCATTGTTGTAGAGACGGGGTTTCACCGTGTTGCCCAGGCTGGTTTCGAACTCCTGTGCTCAAGGCAATCTGCCTGCCTCAGTCTCTCAAAGTGTTGGGATTATAGATGTGAGCCAGCGTGCCCGGCCTTGACCCAGGAATAATCTGGACTAGTCTCAGCCAGCCACAGTAATCTTATTTTCTCCCTTGCTCACGACAGGTTTACGAAGGAGCATGTGACAAGAGAAGTCTCCAGAAGCTTTTGGGAAAATTTTTCCCACTGATAAAAAAAGAGTCAGCCTATAAGGCAAAGCTGATACATGGCTTAGTGGAAAGGTATGAAGGAAACTGACGGTTTAGCAATGCCCCAGCTGATGTATTTACCAACTCTGGAACTGCTCCTCTGTGTCCTTAAATCCATCTCCCACTTCCTAGTCATGACCACTTTAGGTCAATCTATTAGCACTTCTGATATTAACACCTGTAACCCCTAACTGTATTCCCTGCAACTATTCTGGTCTGCCCATGGGCTATTCTCCTTACAGAAGCCAGAGTCATATATATACACACACATATATATGTGTATATATATATATGTGTGTGTGTGTGTGTATTTTTTTTTTTTTTTGAGACAAAGTCTCACTCTATCGCCCAGGCTGGAGTATAGTGGCACGATCTCAGCTCACTGCAAGCTTCGCCTCCCGGGTTCACGCCATTCTCCTGCCTCAGCCTCCCGAGTAGCTGGGACTACAGGCACCCGCCACCATGCTCGGTTAATTTTTTGTATTTTTAGTAGAGATGGGGTTTCAACGTGTTAGCCAGGACAGTCTCGATCTCCTGACTTTGTGATCCGCCCGCCTTGGCCTCCCAAAGTGCTAAGGATTACAGATGTGAGCCACCGTGCCTGGCTGAGTCATTTTTTCAAGATGTAAATCTAGCTGCTCTATGGCTTGCCACTTCTCTCATGACTATCTGCAAGGTCTATGGTCTGGCCAGCCATCTTTCAGTTTCACCTCTAATCCTCCTTTGAAGCTCGGCTCTTCAGCTGCACACAGCCCTGTTGTGTTCTGGATGTGCCCTCCCTCAGCACACTCACTCCTGACAATTTGCTCCTGCTATTTCCAGTGCCCAGAAGGCTCCCTACTGCCCTTTCCCCGCACCCCTTGCCTATGATTAGGTATCAGTTAAAATATCATTTATTCGAGGAAGCTCTTCTTTTGTTTTTTTGAGACGGAGTCTTGCTGTGTCGCCAGGCCAGAGTGCAGTGGTGCAACCTTGGCTCACTCCAACTTCCGCCTCCTGGGTTCAAGCGATTCTCCTGCCTCAGCCTCCTGAGTAGCTGGGACTACAGGTACATGCCACCACGCCCAGCTAATTTTTGTATTTTTAGTAGAGACAGGGTTTCACCAAGTTGGCCAGGATGGCCTTGATCTCTTGACCTCGTGATCCGCCCACCTCGGCCTCCCAAAGTGCTAGGACTACAGGCGTTGAGTCACCGTGCCGGCCAGAAGCTCTTCTGATCTGGGATCAGAATTGGTAGGCTAGGGTCACCAACTGGTAGTTTACAAACGTATTCTGCTTCCTTGTGGGAATTATAAAAAAATACTAATCTAAATATTCAAGATGAGAACTGTGCTCTGTAGTCTCCCATGATCATTTCCCACACTGATCTATCCTACTGTCTACTTTAAACACTGACACCCCTGCTCTAGACTCAAAAAGGCAACCTCTTAATATGGATGCCTACAAATATGCACCAGTCTTTCACGTGCTACACTGCTGTTTGAACTTACAGTTATTTTTGTTCTTGTTTGTGGGCTTTCCCTCCTGGACAGTGAGTTAATTGAGAGTAGGGACTGGACCTGTTTCTGCTCCTCATCATATCACTGGCAACTAGAATACTACCTGACACATATTAGATGCTTGCTACGTATTTATTAAACAAAAGAAGTAAGAGATGTGATGATGAATGAATGGATGGGTAGATTAGGAGGTGAGGCAAATCTTACTTCATTTCCAATCGATGATCATACAGGGAGTCAGATAAACTTGGTAAAACATTTCTCACCTCTTAAACATTAAAAGCCCATTTTTTACTTCATGACTCAAAAGGTCTGAAAGGTCTGACCTTAGGTCTGTCTTCTTCCCTGCTGATACACCAGTCTCAACAAAATACTCACGTTGAATTCCTCCCTGAAGAGCTTATTGTCGTCTGCCATTCTCCGGTTAATTTCCTCTTCCAGCTTGTCCACGGGCAGGGGTGGGTACTTCCTGTTGGTGCTTGGGGATCTGGCCAGAAGTGGCACACTCTGGGGCTCTGCAGTACACAAGGGAGAAGGTCAGTCAGGTGCCCTGAAGACCTAGCCCCTTTTCTGGAGGCTAAACTGGGGGTTCTACCTCATGGACCAGGCCTGTAAAAAGTAGGACTGTTCTCTTCAAAAATCTTTTTATTCCTCTTTTTATTGTCTTATTCTTTTAAAAGGATGGAGAAACTCCTAATTTCTTGATTTCCTTCCTTGTGACGGTTCCCCATGACATTAAGGAATGCCTTACCCACATCCTCAGTGCGGCCGTTGGATAAGCGGAAAGAATTGGAATGGCTCCCAGCTTGCTTGTATTTCTTAAACCTAATGAGAAAATGATCACAGTGAAGAACGAAGCACAGAGGCAGGAGAGGCAAATCACAGCTCTGTATTCCTGCTCATCAATTCAGCCTTTCTAAATCTCCTTTAAAAATAATCGGACTTTTTTAGAGACAGGTCATGCACACTCTGAGGCAGCAGCATGCTGGGGCGACCAAGTACCTCGGGATACTCCTGTTTACCCTCAGCACACTGGGACCCAACCAGGGAATCCCAACAGTATATTCAGGCTCATGTGGCTCACTGGAGAGCACAGCCACACCAGGTGGAGAGAGAGTTGAGTGGACAGAATATAGTTGGGGGAGACAGACAACGTGTATCAAACAAAAATATTGGTATTTCCTCAGTGTAGCCTGGGAGACCCAGGGAGAAGCCCAGAGCTTTGGACTGGGTGGACACAGTTCTGGCCACAAGTCTCCTGCAGAATGATGGAGACATATGACAAATTATAGGGGGCACACGATTCCCCTCTCTTTATCCCTGCAGAAGAACAGAGGGAGCACAGAATAGGTTAGGCCAAAGATAAGGCAAGGCTAAACCCAATTAGTCAGGGCAGTAGCTTTAGCAGGAAGAGATAAATGCACCACTCTCTTCTCTCCCTTGGATTCCCCTTCCTTGTTTCTGCTTGAGTGGTAATGTCTAGAGGATCCTGAAAGAAGGTTAGAAAGAGGGATCCTGTAACTCACAACTCACATGGCTCAGCTCAGCATGCCAGGGCCAGGGGTCCCAGAAGGGTTTGGGGACAAACCCCCAACTAGAAATAAAGTAGGCTTTTGTTGAGCATGTAATCTTACTGGGGCCCTTTTAGGGGTTGCTTCAACAGGGCTAGACCTAAAGATCCTGTAACACCTGTCCCTAATAACAAACTGTAGTTTCTTACTTCAGCCTCCAAACTACCATTCTGGGTTTTAGCTTGCACTGGAATTGGGGGACTGGACTTGGACAGATGGAAGAAAGAGGGAGGGTTTAGGACTTAAGGAAGACTACGTAGAGCTTTTAAATCATTTCTAAGTAGAACTTCAATTTTAGCACTATCATGTGCCATTCCCCCTCTATCCTATTCATTGTGTATATCCTACTGTCTACTGGACTGTGTGGGTTCACTGGGACACTGGGGTATTGAAACAGAATCTAAGAGAACGTGAAGTGTTAGTAGGCTCACCTTAACATGTACAAAACTATGATAATAAACACGATCACTAGCAGAGAGGACAGGGCCACCATCACCGCAATAATTGGTGTCTCATCTGAAATCAAGAGAACAGAACAAGTCAATACTGTGTTGTACAATGGAGGGCTTAAGTCAGCCATTCAAGGGAACACCCTGAAGAGGAAGAGCTCATTCAGTCCTTCTGCAGATGCCAGGAAATGGAAACAGAGAAGAAAGTATGAGTGTGCACCTCCCACTGCCATGCCAGGGCTATTGAGGTGAGGTGGGGAGAGAGCATGGGGCCCAGGATGACATGCTCACCCCATCTCTGACTATCATACATTTATTTACTCTGTCTCCCTGCATTAGAATAAAAGCTCTTTAAAGGCAGACAGTTTGTTTTACTCACTGCTATATCTTTTGAGCCTAAAACAGTACTTAGCACGTAAAAAGTATTGGAATATTTGGAGGCATGAACACATCCGATTCTGATGGCAAGCTAGGTATGCAAGGCCAACGCTGTACACTCTCTCAGCCTCAATGGGCTCCATCTAGAGGAAGATGGGAGAGGAAGGGAAAAAGACGGTATTCCTATCATAAACCCAAATGGTTTCCTGGTGCAGAGAATATTGTTCCTAATTAAAACAAGGAGACAGGTAGGGCACAATGGCTCACGCCTGTAATCCTAGCATTTTAGGAGGACAAAACAGGTGGATTGCTTGAGCCAGGGTATTTGAGACCAGCCTGGACAACAGGGTAAAACTCTATCTCTACTAAAAATTAAAAAAATAGCCAGTGTGGTGATGTGTGCCTATAGTCCCAGCTACTTAGGAGGCTGAGGTAGGAGGATCACTTGAGCCCAGGAGATGGAGGTTACAGTGAGCTGGGGCTGTGACACTGCACTCCAGCCTGGGCAACAGAGCAAGACTGTGTCTCAAAACAAACAAATAAACAAGGACAGTTGGGTGTGGCAGCTCATGCCTATCCCAGCACTTTGGGAGGCTGAGGTGGAAGGACTGCTTGAGGCCAGGAATTCGAGACCAGCCAAATAAAAATAAAACAAGGCAAGGAGACATTATTAGATCCTGAGCCACCATGTAACAAAACTGCTGGGTGCTTTTTTTTCCCCCTCTTTCCACACCCTGCTCCCTTAGTCACCTTTTGCCAGGACCGCAACCATGGCAACATCTGGCTTGAAGACATGGCAATCCCACCTCATTTACAGGGTCTGGCTCCCTTTCACCCAATACCTAGCCTTGTTTCTCATGCAGCTGGCCAGACACTGACTCATCTGCCTCCACTCTCACCCCCCACCTCACTCCATGAACTACACCATCAGAGTGGCTTGGTAACTATCTTCACCATTTTCCTACCTGCTAAAATGGAAGACAAGTCCCTCCCATCCTGTCATGTGTGCTCTGGATTACATCCACTGCTGTCACCTCAAAGACTTGTCTTCTTGACCTCATTACCCTCCCCAGCCACCACCAGCCTCGCGTCTCTCTTCTCACCTGACTTTCCACACAGTTGTCTAATTCGTCTTGTCTAACTCCTTACCTCCAGGTTCTCCTTAATCTATTTGCTCTGACTCCCACCCTCAGTGCTCTGTTTAAACTGCTCAGCCAGAACACCAACAAATGTCATATTGCCAAATCCAGCAGGAACATTCCCATCCTCATCTGATTCAACCTTTTAGCAGCATTTATTCAAATATTTGTGGACCAGCAATTGCATGCCATTGTTTGAGACACAAGGAGCAGAGAAGTGTCCAAGCAGACAAGTGACAGAAAGCTTACATTCTGTGGGGAGGACGGAGGACACTGTTTATAAACAAGTCAATACTTAATTTTAGACAGAGACAAGTGCTATGAGGAATAAAAAGCAGGGTGGGGAGAGAGAAAGTGACAGGTTGGGGAGCAGTGATGAGTGGTCTGGGAAGGTCTCTCTGAGGAAGTAATATACGAGCAGAGCTCTAAATAACGTGAAGTGAACCATGCAAAGATCTGGATGAAGAGCTTTCTAGACACAGGGAACAGCAAGCATAGTAGCTCTTAGGAGTTTGGCAGGTTCAAGAAACAGCACAAAGGCCAGTTCAATATAAGATGACAGAGAGGTGGGCAAAAGCCAGCAGACTTAGGACTTGGGAGTCCATTGTAATGATTGTGGATTTAATTCTTAGTGTGATGAGAAACACTATGCCATCGGAGGGCTTTGAATAGAGGAGATATATAAGTGGATTTACATTCTCTTAAAAGCTAAACTGACCCATAAGCAACAGCCATGAGGTGAGAGGTTAATCTAAGAATGCAGTGTCATAGAAGCCAAGAGCAGAGATTTTCAAGGAGGGAGCAATCAATTCAATCAAATATTGCCTACAGACTTAAGAAGGATGAGACAGAGAAGTGAAACCAGATTTGACAAGACGGTGGCTACTGGTGACCTTTCCAAGAGTGTTTTCAATTGAATATGGGTGAGAAAGCCTAAATGGAGTGAAATAAAGAGAGAAAGGACAAAGTGAGACACCGGGTCCTTTCCGGGGGACTTTTAACATTAAGGGATACAGTGGAAAGGAGTGACAGATGGAGGGAGATGTGAGGTGGACAGATGGGTTTTTTGTTTTGTTTTAAGAGAGACGGAAGACATTACATGACGCTTCTTTGTTAATGGTAAGTTTCAAACATACTGTGGTATGTGGCTCTCATCTTAAAATGAGCGTTTGGACTGGCCGATCACTCCTTCCTCTCTGAAGCACTTTCCTCTCTTAGCTTTCCACAATGAAGCACTCCTCTGATTTTCCTTCTATCTCGTCTGCTCCATCTCAGTTTCCCTCACTATCTGTTCCTCTTCCAACACCAGATCTCTAAATGTGGGAATTCCTCAGGGCTCTGTCCTTGGCACTTTTCTCTATATCTAGTTAATCTGATCAGAGAGATGACTGTAAATACAAATGCCATGCTAGCAATTCCCACAGTTGCTTTGCTTGGTCAGACCTCTTTTCTGAGTTCCAGATTCTCAACTGCCTATTTTCCACCTCCACTTCAAATTTCATAGGCAATACAAGCTTTCTGTGTTTAAAACCTTTCCCTCACCATTCAGTAGCTAGTACTCTAATCCACCCTGTTGCTCAAGAAAGAAATGTGGAAACCCCCTTGATCTCTTCCTCACACTTATCTTCTATATCTAGCACAGTTGCAAGTAATATATTTTAGAGATATATCTAAAACTTCAAATCTGTCTGCCTTTTTTTTTTTTTTTTGCATTTTTTTTTTATTGCCACCAGTGTAGACCCAACCTCCATCCTCTCTCACCTGGATCATAGTAAACCTCTGCCCCTGCCAATCCATTCTCCACAAAGCAGAGGGATCTCTAGGAAAGCAACTTAGGGTATATACCAATCTTAGGTAAAAACCTCCAACAGTTTCTCATGCCTTAGAATGAAATCTAGTCTCTTTATCCTGGACTCTAACAACCCCCTTGATCTAGCCCCTACTTGCCCTACCTCTTGCACTCTTTCCTTACTCACTTAATTTCAGCCACTGGTTGTCCTTCCACGCTTTATTTCATTCATCCATCCTCAGGCCTTTGCACATGTTATTCCTTCTGCTTTACACAGCCTCCCTCTGTTCTTTGCCTGGCTATCTCCTACTTGTCTGGTTCTCTGTGTGTCACTTTTCCCACACAGGTCTTCTCTGACTTCCTAATACTAAATTAGGATCACAAGTTTCAGTTTCCTTATTTCTGAAATAAGTTATTCTGCATATTAAATTAGATCATTCACGTAAAGTTGTTGGCACAATAACTAGCACACAATATATACTTAATTTTAGCTGTTATGGCCAGGCACGGTGGCTCATGCCTGCAATCCCAGCACTTTGGGAGGCTGAGGTGGGCAGATCATCAGGTCAAGAGTTCAAGACCAGCTTGGCCAACATGGTGGAACTCCATCTCTATTAAAAACACACAAAAAAGCCAGGCGCGGTGGCTCAAGCCTGTAATCCCAGCACTTTGGGAGGCCAAGACGGGCGGATCACGAGGTCAGGAGATCGAGACCATCTTGGCTAACATGGTGAAACCCCGTCTCTACTAAAAAAATACAAAAAACTAGCTGGGCGAGGTGACGGGCGCCTGTAGTCCCAGCTACTCGGGAGGCTGAGGCAGGAGAATGGCGTAAACCCGGGAGGCGGAGCTTGCAGTGAGCTGAGATCCGGCCACTGCACTCCAGTCTGGGCGACAGACCGAGACTCCATCTCAAAAAAAAAAAAAAAAAAATTACAAAAAAAATTAGCCAGGCGTGGTGGCATGTGCCTGTAATCTCAGCTACTTAGGAGGCTGAGGCAGGAGAATTGCTTGAACCTGGGGGGCGGAGGTTGTAGTAAGTCGAGATTGCACCACTGCACTCCATCCTGGGCAACAGAGCAAGACTCGCTCTCAAAAAAAAAAAAAAAAAGGCTGTTATTTCTTATACTATTTTTGTAAGGCAAGGACCTTATTATTTTCCTTGATAATACCTCTCACACTTTGTAATTACATATTTGACTGTTGTTGATTAATCAATATCCCTCCTTTATAGTATAAATTCCACAAGAGCAAGAATTACATGTCTGCTTCATTCTCACTGTACACCTAAAGCCTAGCACAGGGTCTCACACATAACAGGCACAAAACAAACAATGAATTACATTGAGCCAAAGAACAAAAAAAATAGTAATTTATCACTAAATATGTCTTTGTTAAATTCTAACTACAGGAGGCAGTATATCAGGTATTATAATAAAGTAATTAGGCACATTCCAGCACTCTGGAAAGCCAAGGCAGGCGGATCACAAGGTCAGGAGTTCAAGACCAGCCTAGCCAATATGGTGAAACCCCATCTCTACTAAAAATACAAAATTAGCCGGGTGTAGTAGCACACACCTGTAGTCCCAGCTACTCAGGAGGCTGAGGCAGGAGAATCGCTTGTACCTGGGAGGCGGAGCTTGCAGTGAGCTGAGATCGTGCCACTGCACTCCAGCCTGGGTGAAGGAGCGAGACTCCGTCTCAAACAAAAAAAAAGAAAGAAAGAAAGAAAGAAAGAAAGAAAGAAAGAAAGAAACTAATTAGGTACATTTGGCTTAAGACACTGGACTAAATCTATACATTTACTTCATCTTCCCCTAAAGCACACCGACATGGTAGAAGAAATATAAAAATACTAATGAATCAACAGCATATCTGAAAGGCAGCAAAAGATGGCATATGTAGATCAGAAACTTTGAGATATTTCTGGAAGACAAAAGAGATGAGACTCAATTGCCCAAGAGATCAAACAGAGCCAAAGAGCTTCCAGCTGAAAACTACGTCCTAGTTCTACCAGTTTGGGCCTGGAAACACCTCAAGCTCAGAGGGAACTGGGACTGGGGTTGAAAGTGGACCTTGAGGTACCAGGATGGTACTTAAGCGAAGGTCTGCCAACCCAGCACCAGTACACCCACAGCCCAAATGATAAGTGGGGCTTCCCATCTAGACTCAGCTGGAAAAACAGTGCTCTACACAGAGTAGAGAGTTTGTCACAGAGACTGGTAAGGGCTTCTTTTTTACAAAATAAATGCTGCATATATATTTTCTCAATGTCACACTAATGACATTTTGGGCTAGATAATTCTCTGTTATGTGGGTCTGTCGTGTGCACTGTAGGACATTTAACAATATCCCTGGCCTCTAATTATTAGATGTCAGTAGCAAACTCCCAATTTTGATGACCAAAAGTATCTCCAAGCATTGCTAAATGCCTTTGTGGGGGAAATAGCCCCCAGTAAGGAACCACTGGTCTATACCCACCCCATTCTAACTGAATTCTTTTAAAGCAAATCTGAGACCTATCATTTCAAATGTAATTACTTAGGTATGTATCACTAAGAGATAAAGATTCTTAACATAAACATAATACTGTTATCCAATTTAAAAAGTAACACTAATTCCTTAGTATCATCTAATATTATTCAGTTACGGCTTGAATTTCTCTGAGTGTCTGATAAATGCTTTTTTTTGGTTTGGTTAGAATTGGCACCAGAGCAGGTCTACACTGTATGTGATTGTTAAGTATATTGGGTCCACAGAAAGTTTCCCGGGGACTGAAGACAGAAAAAAACCATAGTAGTGCCCAAGCTAACTCTAGGCAACCACAAGAGAGGAAAGGAAAAAGAAAACGGCAGCTCACCTAGAGGATAACTGCACCCTGTCCCGATTTTCCTGAGCCATCACTGAAGCCTCCCTGGTTTAGGATATATGTCCCTGTTTGTCTTCTGAAGGGATGAAGGGACACCTATTGTGAACACAGTCTAGGCCACTCAATGGTCCAGGGCATAGCTCAAACAGAGCAATGGTAACCCTGGGAAATGGAGGTGACAAAAGAAGAATAAACCTTTTAAAATACACTGCAATTTGTGCAACAGGATGCCATATTGATTTAAAAAAAATTTTTTTCTTAAATTTTTTGTAGAGATGGGGGGGTCTTGTTGTTGCCCAGGCTGGTCTTGAACTCTTGGTCTCAAGTAGATCCTCTTGCCTTGGCCTCCCAAAATGCTACAATTACAGGTGTGAGCCACTGCTACATTGCCTTTTTTTTTTTTTTCTCGAGACGGAGTCTCACTCCGTCACCCAGGCTGAAGTGCAGTGGCATGATCTCGGTTCACTGCAACGGCCTCCCGGTTCAAGTGATCCTCCCACCTTAGCCTCCCTATTGGTGGGACTGCAGGTGCATGCCACCATGCCTGGCTAAGTTTTGTATTTTCAGTAGAGACAGGTTTTCACTATGTTGGCCAGCCTGGTCTTGAACTCCTGACTTCAGGTGATCAGCCTACCTCAGCCTCCCAAAATGCTGGGATTATAGGCTTGAGCCACTGTGCCCAGCCTACACTGATATTTTGTAAAGGCCACTATTTAAAAAGGAGTAATCTGAGTAGTAAGCAAGAGTTTTTAAAAACTGGCTGGACGCAGTGGCTCACCCTGTAATCCCAGCACTTTGGGAGGCCGAGGTGGGCAGATCAACTGAGGTCAGACGTTTGAGACCAGCCCGACCAACATGGAGAAAACCCATCTATACTAAAAATACAAAGTTAGTCGGGCGTGGTGGCGCATGCTTGTAATCCCAGCAACTTGGGCGACGAAGGCAGGAGAATCGCTTGAACCCAGGAGGCAGAGGTTGCAGTGAGCCGAGATTGTGCCATTGCACACCAGCTTGGGCAACAAGAGCGAAACTTGTCTCAAAACAAAACAAAAACGGCCGGGCGCGGTGGCTCAAGCCTGTAATCCCAGCACTTTGGGAGGCCGAGATGGGCGGATCACGAGGTCAGGAGATCGAGACCATCCTGACTAACACGGTGAAACCCCGTCTCTACTAAAAAAATACAAAAAACTAGCCGGGAGTAGTGACGGGCGCCTGTAGTCCCAGCTACTCGGGAGGCTGAGGCAGGAGAATGGCGTGAACCCGGGAGGCGGAGCTTGCAGTGAGCTGAGATCCTGCCACTGCACTCCAGCCTGGGTGACAGAGCGAGACTCTGTCTCAAAAAACAAAACAAAACAAAAACAAACAAAAAAATGCCAACATGATTAGGAAGAAAAAAATCTAGATAGAAAGGCTGAGCAGGGCCAGGCATGGTGGCTCATGCCTGTAAACCCAACACTTAGGGAGGCCAAGGTGGGAGGATTGCTTGAGGCCAGGAGTTTGAGACCAGCCTGGGCAACTTAGCAAGACTCTGGTAGAGTCTGTCTCTACCAAACAAACCAACAAACACCCTTATTAGCTGGGCATGGTGGCGTATGCCTATAGTCCCAGCTACTTGGGAGGCTGAGGCTGGAGGATTGCTGGAGTCCCAGAGGTCAAGGTTGCAGTGAGCTGTGATCAGGCCACTGCAGTTCAGCCTGGGCAACAGAGCACGAGTCTGCCCCAGCCCTGCCTCTAAAAAAAAGAAAGGCTAAATAGGAGAACTGATATAACTGAAAACCAAATTAGTTGTATGAAAGAGCAACTGTCCTGGAAGCTCTCAGAACACAGAGCAATAAGAGATGAAAAATATGACAGCACAGAAAAGAAAGGAGCTAGATAGGTCCAGGAGATCCAATACCTGTGCAACAGGAGAGTCCAAAGAAGAAACCAGTAAGAAGGGAGAGAAATAATACAAGAAAGTTCCTGAGTTATCAGGCCAAAATAAATAATCTAGTTTAGGGAGTAATATTGACAAAAAAATCCTTACATCTAGATGTATTCTCAAAACATTCTTAAATTCTGGGTTGAAATCAACCAACGAACCACAGGCCAGCCTTAGAAAACCATTTCCAGGGCATGGGGTTTCAGGGTGCGACAGACCTGAAGTTCAAATTCCTACTACCCTAACTTACTAGTAGTGTGATAATCTCTTAGAATGATGTATGAAATGGCAGAATAGCACCCTCCACCTTTTAGAGGTAATGAGAGGTTTTAATGTTTAAAACAGGTAACATTTGCAAAGTGTCTGACATGAAGGGAAGAGATTGGCTTTGGCATCCACAAGTTCACACACTAGTAGAGAACCTCAGTCCAGCTTCCTACGCTCAGGCAGTTCTTTGTCTAGAACAGGGGTTGACAAACTATAGCCCAAATTTAGCCCGCTGCCTTTTTTGTAAATAAAATGCTATTGGAACATGGCCATGTTCATTCATTTACATACCATCTATGGCTGTTTTTACATTACAAAAGCAGAGCTGAGTAGATGAGACAGAGACAGTATGGTTACAAACCGAAATTGTTTCAACCCCAACTTCATTCTAGCAAAGTTTTACTTTCTAGATTCAGGCCAGGGAACAAGCATAAAATGAAAAAACACTAAAATGGTGTTCTGGGACAACAGATATCTACTTGCTACCACTTCTTTCCAAGAAAACAAAGGGCCATATTAATTGAAGGGCTCACAAGTAAACAGGTGAGTGACTTAACGACTTCAGACACATGCTGGTCAACTACGAACTAGTCAGTGAAGGAATAGCCATAGTCCTATAACCGCAGTTCCTATGGCCCATTTACCTATTGCCACACTTTTTGGTACAAGTATTTATCAGCTCTCAAAGGCAAGGTTGTAATGTTGTTTTAAATGTTTCCTATTGCTCTAAAAACAGCAATACTCATTGGATTGCCTCTAGAATCTAACAACTGGGCTGAGCCCAATCACTGTTGTTTTGAGCTAAATTATTCAGAAACCTAAATTTCTCTGTCTATCTACCTCTCCTAAGTCCTCTGGAATATCTTTCTAAAACCAACATCTGACTATGTGACTTCCTTACTCACCATCATCTTCAGGAGATGCTCCAACTTCTGAACTCAGTGGACCACCACACCCATTCTGTTGAGGCCACCTGCGACCACTCCCCACACTTCACATATGTCAACTGCGCACAGATGCTCAAACATATGACTTTGCTCTTTCATGTCTCTTTGCTTGTGCCCTGTCTAGTGTGTCTTCATTTTTCCCATTTGCTATTTTAATTTAAATTTCCCAAAGCTCATCTCTGTGCCTCCTTTCCACTCCCCAGATATAATGAGTCTTCTGAGTTCCCTCAGAACTTTGTGTGATATATCCAATGGCATGTAACTGAGTAGCTTTCGGTTCCTGATGTTCATGTATTTCCTCCCTGAGACAGGGAAGCATATGCATATATATATATTTTTTTTAATATATATTTTTTCTGGAATCCTTGATGCCTAAAAGGCACTGAATGTAAAAGGTACTTAGAGAAAGCCATCATAAACTCATAATAATAATGGCACTATGATAATCCCCACCCTTTTTTTTTCTTTTGAGACAGAGTCTCACTCTGTTGCCCAGGCTAGAGTACAGTCACGCAATCTTGGCTCACTGCAACTTCCATTTCCTGGGCTCAGGTGATCCTCCCACCTCAGCGTCCCAAGTGGCTGGGATTACAGGTACATACCACTATGCCTGGCTAATTTTTGTATTTTCAGTAGAGACAAGGTTTCCCCATATTGTTCAGGCTGGTCTGGAATTCCTGGGCTCAAACGATCCACCTGCCTCAGCCTCCCAAACTGCCCTAACACTCTTAAAACAAGAATGTCAACTCTTTCTAGACTTAAGTAGTAGCTCGAGGACTATTTCTTTACAAATATTAAGATGCTGAATTTTTTTTTTTTTTTTTTTTTTGAGACAGAGTCTTGCTCTGTCACCCAGGCTGGAGTGCAGTGGCGCAATCTTGGCTCACTGCAACCTCCGCCTCCCAGGTTCAAGCAATTCTTCTGCCTCAGCCTCCCAGGTAGCTGGGATTACAGGTGCACACCACCATGCCCGGCTAATTTTTGTATTTTTAGTAGAGACGGAGTTTCACCATATTGGTCAGGCTGGTCTTTAACTCCTGACTTTGTGATCCACCCACCCGCCTCGGCCTCCCAAAGTGCTGGGATTACAGGCGTGAGCCACTGCACCTGGCTGGAATACATTTTAAAAATAATATGCATGAGAAAATAACCAGTTTCCTGGACTTCAGAAAAGGAAGAAAAGTTGCCCTCCCTCTCATTTCTTTTTGTTTTGACAATTAAAACATCAGACCCTACTGTTCAAAAGCACCCCAAAGACCAGTGCATAAAAACATGTAGCCCTAATTAATCTGCATAAGACATAACTGCTTATCAAACCCATTATAACACAAATATTTCCAAACAGCTGGCTTATTTATCAAAAAGCATTTGGCTTAAAATTAGAATGTGATATCCAAATTTATAGCAATACTTCTAAAGATCTGTTCTGGTAAAATTATCATTAGATTTTGGGACTTTAGAGACTGCTGAGAATACCGATGCATTTTCAGTTACCTGACTGGAATTATACAAAATTATTTTTTGACTTAAGAAAGGAGATTTATTACATTAATAGTCTTTACATATGTCACAATTAGCAATAATCTAGGTAATTAAGGTAATTTTATTTTTTAAATCACAACATGGAAACTACTTAATTAGGTAGGTAAAATAGGTATGATATCTAGGGCAAGAAAAGGCTGAATATTATGAAAATATATACTAAATAGAGGAAGGAGTCAATGGATCTTATGTTTCATCTTGAAGCCTACCACTTTGACTTCTGACTTTATTGTAAGGCTGGTTAAAAGAGCAGTTTTAGGGAGCATATAAATATCTACCACAAAAAAACCTATTTAAGTCTACATTTGATAGAATCTGGTAAGTGAATCTGAATAGCAAAGACACTGTATTAATCCAATATTTAGTTCTCAAGTTTAGGAAAGTGAGATCTGGAAAAGTGAGGGAAATCTATACACAGTATGGTAACACTTCACTACGTATAAATAGTGAAGTGTTATACAATGGCAGATGGACATCACATAAAGGATCAGAGTACCCACTTTTCTGACTCAAATGCTCCCTACTTAGTGGGACTTCATACGCCTCCCAGTGTTCCATTACTTAATTACACAGGGAAAATTGTGTATGGTTAAATAATGGAATCAGACAAAAACTCAAGTCTGATTTGATAAAATAGAAAATTATGATAAAAATACTGCTTCAAACAGTAACATTTTAAAAATTCAAATGTAATAATCACTTCTTAGAATGTTACATGATCTCTTTCTCTTTCTCTCATGCTCTTTGATAGCAGCCTTACTGTCATTCTGGGCAAAATGTGCCACACTTCTGCAGACAAACACCTACTCTCTAGTGACCAGGGACTCAGTAGTCCAGCTTAAACCACAGATACAACATCTCAGGCCATAGAGACTTTACATTAAAGGGCTGAAAATCCTTAAAATCCATATAAAGCCACAAAGGGTTGACATTTTATATAGACCAGGGCAAAAACAACACAAAGAATGTTTAAAGGGAACTGTGGCCTAGAAATCAAAAGTAACTCATGGTATAGAAATTATGACCTAGTATCACCAAAAAGTAATGTTAACAAGGTGACATGACAAAGTAAGATATATTTTGTTACTTGTTAAAATACATCATAGCTGTTAGAATCCATAGTCTATATTAAAAAGCATACTGAATACAGTACTTGTTTCCATTTCTCTTCTCTAGGGAAATAACTTAAGGGAAAGTAAACAAACAACACAGCAACAGATGCACATGGTTACTACAGACTATGAGCAGAGGAAATAGATGAATACTGTACACTGTGTAAAAGCAACAACAGATACAAGGTGAGCAGCTCACCTCTTCTGTCCTTCGAGTCAGAATTACCTGTGTAATAAGTAAAAAATAGAAACATTCATTCAGGTTAAAGAAACACATTACAATTCAATTTAGAGTACAACAAAACAAGTTCCAGGATTAGGAATGCTTTTCTCCATAAGGCATCCTCCAACAACTGGGAAACAAGACTGCCTAGATTCACTAAACTTCAGACAGTGGTCTGGCCTTCTCCCTGGGTACATAAATAGTGCAGCATCAATATTCATAAAAAGTACAAGAATGCAAAGAGAACACATGTTATTAGACGACTTTATGTCTTTTGCTATATTAAAATTCAAGAGTGCAAAATTAAGTAAGGATATAAAAGACCAAAATGACAAGTAATAAAATCTAATTGGTATATACCAAACTCTACACACTAACAGAGAAAACCTTCTTTTCAAAGGCTAGTGAAATATCCACAGCCCTTATAAACTCCATCAGTAGAAACAGTACAATATTCTTTTGTCCCAATGCAATAAAATTAGAAATTGGCAAAGTAAGAAAACACTTGAAAATAAAAATCAAAACCAAAATGAGGCCTGGTGTGGTGGATCACCTGAGGTCAGGGGTTAGAGACCAGCCTGGCCAACATGGTGAAACCCCGTCTCTACTAAAAATACAAAACAAATTAGCTGGGCGTGGTGGCGGGTGCCTATAATCCCAGCTACTTGGGAGGCTGAGGCATGAGAATCACTTGAACCCAGGAGGGGGAGACTGCAGTGAGCTGAGATCATGCCACTGCACTCCAGCCTAGATGACAGAGCAAGACTCTATTTCAAAGAAAAAAAAAATCAAAACCAAAATGGGTCAGGCACAGTGGCTCACGTCTTTAATCCCAGCAGTTTGGGAGGCTGAGGCATGAGGATTGCTTAAACCTGGGAGGTAGAGGTTGCAGTGACCCGAGATCGCACCACTGCACTACAGAATGGGTGACACAGTGAGACTCCATCTCAAAAATCAAACAGATGGCTGGGTGCGGTGGCTCACACCTGTAATCCCAGCTCTCCTGCCAGAGACTATATTTGAGACTCCTTTGTGCTAGATGTAGTAATGTGATGAATTCTACCCAACGGGATGTGAGCTAAAGCAATGTAACTTCCAGGTCACATCTTTTGGAAAAGAAATGCCCTCAACTCCCTTTGTTCTTCCTTCACAGTGGTTGGAACTAGAATCCAATGGTGAGAATTATCGCTAACCAAACAGATAAGGGCAATACTGTTAGGATGGCAGTTCCACAAGAGGAAAGGAATTTGGTCCCTACTGAAACGAAGGCCCTGCCCACCTCTGGAATGTAACTAGGGAGAGAAAGACACTTGGGTCTTATTTAAGTCACTGAATTTTGGTATCTTTGTCAGAGCAGCTTATAGCGCATCCTAAAACAACTACCTATAGAAATACCTATGGGATGTGGCTAAAGCTGTGCTTGTGCAAAATTAACAGGAAAGAATGAAATTAAATAAAGCAGACTCAATTCAAGAAGATAGAAAAAGCATGAAATAAATCTAAAGAAGGTAGAAAGAAAGTAAAAATCAATGAAATAGAAAACTTAAAAATAAAAGGACTATAAATGCACAATAGCAAGTTCTTCGGAAGAAAAAAGGTAACAAACCTATGAAATAAATGGTTATTCAGCCTAAACAAAAAAAAAAAAAAGGAGACATAAAATAAACAAAATTTAAAAATTAATCGCTCTGTAGGCTATTATAATAAATAACCACAAGGGAGAACTTTTCCTCATTCAAATATATTTGAAAACATGAATGAAATGGCCAGATGTAGTGGCTCACACTTGTAATCCTAGCACTTTGAGAGGCTAAGACAGGAAGATCATGTGAGCCCAGGAGTTCGAGACCAGCCTGGGCAACGTGGCGAAACCCCATCTCTACAAAAAAATACCAAAAATTAGCTGGGCATGGTGGAACACGCCTGTAATCCCAGCTACTCGGGAGGCTGAGGTGAAAGGATCACCTGAGCCCAGGAGGTGGAGGCCGCAATGAGCCGAGATCATGCCACTGCACTCCAGCACTGGGCAACAGTGAGACCCTGTCTTAAAAAAAAAAAGAAGAGTATTTTTTAGTGTAAACTTAAATCCTTTCCATGTAGCAAAACAAAACACTAAAAATTAAAACTTATCAAAAAGAATACACACACAAAGGAAAACAGACCAATCGCATTTGGAGATAATTTGTGAATATCTAGACAGAGAAAATTCTAAATGAAAGAAAAGGAAAATAGAAATAATATCAAACAGACTGCAACAGCTTGTTACAGGAATGATACAATATGGTTGGGCAGCCTTGGCTCACGCCTGTAATCACAGTGCTTTGGGAGGCTGAGGCTGAGGACTGTTTGAGGCCAGGAGTTTATGACCAGTCTGGGCATCACAGTGAGTCCCTGTCTCTGAGAAAATTTAAAAACTAGCTGGACGTGGTGACATGTGCCTATAGTCCTTAGCTACTCAGAAGTCTGAGGTGGGATCTGCTTAAGTCTGGGAGTTGAAGGTTACAGTGAGCCATGATCGTGCCACTGTACTCCAGCCTGGATGACTCAAAGGAAAAGACTTAAAGCAAAGCAAAGGTCAACAGGAAAGAAAAATTAAGAAGATTAAATAATTAATTCAGAGCAAGACTCTGTCTCTAAAAAATAAATAAATAAAAACCGGCCAGGTGTGGAGGCTCACGCCTATAATCCCAGCACTTTGGGAGGCCGAGGCAGGTGGATTACGGGGTCAAGAGTTCGAGACCAGGTTGGCCAACACAGTGAAACCTCGTCTCTACTAACATACAAAAAATTAGCCAGGCGTGGTGGTGTATGCCTGTAGTCCCAGCTACTCGGGAGGCTGAGGCAAGGGAATCACTTGAACCCACAAGGTGGAGGTTGCGGTGAGCTGAGATTGCACCACTGCACTCCAGCCTGGCGACAGACTCCATCTCAAAACCAACCAACCAACCAACCAACCAACCAACCAACCAACCAAGGAACAGAATCCACTACAGAAACAGACCAAAAGAGAAAAAAATCATTCAGATCTTGCTCATTGATCCTGAACAGGCAACTGGCAAAATTTAACATCCATTCCTGACATAAATGCTCATTAAATCCTGAACACAATAAAATATGTTTATCTCAACTCAAGAGTCAGTACCATGCATAATGAAGAACCACTGAAAGTGTCCTCCTTAGTGTCAGATACAAGAGAATGCTGTCTGCATTTACCAGCTGCTTAACTTTGTTCTGGAGGTATTCATCAATGCAATTAAACAGAAGAAAAAGAAAGTTCTACAAATTTGGAAGATATATGCAGATGAGATGACCTGAAGCCATAACAATTAATGAAGAAAATTACTTCCAACACCACCAGAGTTTAAGGTGGCCAGCACAAAATGTCTCTACAAAAATCAGTAGGCTTCACATCCCCAACAGCAGCCAGTCAGAAGATATGATGGAAGAAAATGCTCCTTTTATAATAACAAAAAATAGAAGATTTAAAAAAAAACACAGACTTCAGAAAATGGAATATATTGCATTCTTGGATAGTTAGACTCAACATCTTTAAGATGCCATTTTCTCTGTTAATCTACATATTTAACATGATCAATATAAACTTTTTTTCCTGCTGGACAAGTTGATTCTAATGTTCATAGTAACAACTGCTAACAAAATTCTGAAAAATAAAATTAACAAGGAACGACTCATTCTACCAGATATTAAATACTTTACAAAGTTACAATTATTGAGACAGTGGGGCTTTGCACATGGACAGAGAAAAAGATTAACAGAAAATAAAATGAATGTTCCCAAATACTCAAATAAATATGAAGAGGTAAATAAATATCTGAATTCAATATATAAAATGGGTGGCATTTCAAATCAATGAGGAAAAATAAATTATTAAGGGGTATTGGGACAAGTTAGATATTTGGGGAAAAACAGATCCATAGCTCACACTCTGCATCAGAATAAATTCGAGATAGACCTAAGTGCGTGTACACACACACACACGTGCGCGCGTGAAACCATAGAAGTCCAGAAGAAAATTATTTTTATAATCTTGGAGTAAGGAAAACCTTCCTAAATATGACCCAACTCCTAGAAAACTTAAAATAAACTGAGAAATATTTAAATTAAAAAAATTAAAAATAGCTAACAGTATCTTCTGCAATGCAGAAAATCTAGATGACCACCTAGGGAACAATATTTGCAGTTTTACCATAGACAAAGGACTCATTTCCCAAATGTACAAAGAACATCTACAAACGAGTCAGGAAAACCTTGACACCCTAACAAAAATGGGCAAAGAATATCAACAAAGAAAGCTCAGAAAAATACATTTAAATGATCTTTTAAATTAAACAAAGTTGCTCAATCTCAGAAAAATGCAAATTAAAGTTACACTGAGATGTTATTTTTCACCTGTCAGATTGGCAGAGATCCAGAAGTTTAATAATTCACCACAATGAAGAGAGTTTAGAAAAACAGGCACTTCGACATACTGTTAATAGGAATAGACTTCCTAGCAGAGGGAATTGTGGCTATATCCATAAATTTATAAATGCACACTTAAAATAATTTATCCTACTAATATTCTTATATGTGTCTGAAATGACAAACTGTATTGTTTATAAGAATACTCTGAAAACAATCTTAATGTCCATTTATAGGGGAAACTGCATAAATATATTAAGGTATATCCTTCAGTACAGCAGCTCTTTACCAAAACAAAGAACAAGTATGACAGGCTAACTGAAAAAGCAATATGCAGAAATCAACTCAGCATATTTATTACTTATATTATAAATGGAAAAAATGAATATATATGCCCTTTTTTTAAAAGGATTTTATTATTGATTTATTTTCAAAAGGTATTCTAGGCTGGGCGCAGCAGCTCACACCTGTAATACCAGCACTTTGGGAGGCTGAGGCGGGCGGATCATAAGGTCAGGAGTTCGAGACCAGCGTGGCCAACATGGTGAAACACTGTCTCTAATAAAAATACAAAAAATAGCTGGGCGTGGTGGTGGGCATCTGTAATCCCAGCTACCCAGCAGGCTGAGGCAGGAGAATCGTTTGAACCCAGGAGGCAGAGTTTGCAGTGTGCTGAGATTGCGCCATTGCACTCCAGCCTGGGCGACACGGTGAGACTGTCTCAAAAAAATTAAAAAAAATTTTAAAAAAGGTATTCTACTTTTTTACTTGTCACTGATTTTTTTTTTTTTTTTTTTTTTTTTTGAGATAAGAGTCTCCAGTCTCACTCTGTTCCCCAGGCTGTAGTGCAGGGACTTGACTCACTACAACCTCCACCTCGCAGGTTCAAGCAATTCTCATGTCAGCCTCCCAAGTAGCTGGGATTACAAATATGTGCCAATAAGTTTGACTAATTTTTTTTATTTTTAGTAGGTAGACAGAGGGTTTTGCCATATTGGCTAGGCTGGTCTTGAGCTCCTGGCCTCAAGTGATCCATCCACCTTGGCCTCCTAAAGTGCTGGGATTACAGGAGTGAGCCACCTGGCCTACTTATTTTTGAGATGAGGTCTCCCTCTGTTACCCAGACTGGAGTACAGTGGTACAATCACGGCTCACTGCAGCCTCAACTGCCAGGACTCAAGTAATCCTCCTGCCTCAGCCCTAAGTAGCTGGGACCACAGGCATGAGTCATTAGGCCCTGCTAATTTCTAAATCATTTGTAGAGATGAGGTTTTGCTATGATGCTTAGCCTGGTCTCAAACTCCTGGGGTCAAGTGATCCTCCTGCCTCAGCCTCCCAACATGCTGGAATTACAGGTGTAAGCCACTGTGCCTATCCGGCCTTTGTTTATTTTTAAAAGGAGAAAAAGACTCAAAGCAAAGATCAACAGGAAGGAAAACTTTTAAAGATTAAAATTTTTAATTTTAAAATTACAGGCAGTGGCTCATGCCTGTAATCCCAGCACTTTGGGAGGCCGAGGCGGGCGGATCACAAGGTCAGGAGATTGAGACCACAGTGAAACCCCATCTCTACTAAAAATACAAAAAATCAGCCGGGCGCGGTGGCGGGCGCCTGTAGTCCCAGCTACTCAGGAGGCTGAAGCAGGAGAATGGCGTGATCCCAGGAGGTGGAGCTTGCAGTGAGCCGAGACTGCGCCACTGCACTCCAACTGGGGGACAGAGCGAGACTCCGTCTCAAAAAAAAAAAAAAAATCCAAATAATAAGAATTTGAGAAAAGAAAAAAAAAGGAAGAGGGGGAGAAGGTTTCAAAGAAATGGGAGAAAATTTTCAGAAATGCAAGATCAAGGCTCCAAAGGGCCTATTAAGTATCTATAATAATGAACGAAAAAGACCCACACCAAGATACATCTCTGTGAAATTTCAGGATACCAATGATAAAGAGAAGATCCTAGAAAACATACAAATAATTAGGAATTAAGATAGCAGTAAAATCCTCCAAACCTAGTAAGCAGGTGTCAGTTAGGGCAATACTTTAAAAATTCTGGGGGAAAAATAGTCCTCAAATTCTATGCACAGCCCTAAAGATATTTTTAGACACGTAAGGTCTCATGCAATTTGCCTCCCATGGACCCCTTTTCTCAAGAATCTACCGAATGATGAGAGGAGACAAGAAAGAAGACAATATGGAAGTCAGGAAGCAGCAGCAAGGGGAATTCCCAGAATGACAAAGAAGGGAAATCCCAGGCTGATATATCTGTGCAGTAGCCCTAGAGATCAACAAGCCTAGACTGGAATAAGACAATGGAGGGCTCAGGAGGAATTTCTAGAGGTAAAAAAGAAATAGATTATCTAATAAATCTCACTTTGTAGAAAGCTGTTTTGAGAGGCTCTGGAGAGCATGGTAAGAATTGAGTAGCAATAACCTTGTTGAGACATGGTCTCACTTTGGCACCCAGGCTGGAGTGCAGTGATATGAACACAGCTCACTGAAGCCTCAACCTCCTGGGCTTAAGCAATCCTCCCACCTCAGCCTCCTGAGTAGCTGGGACTACAAGTACATGTACCCATGCCCAGCTAATTTTTGTATTTTTTGTAGAGATGGAGTTTCACAATGTTCCCCAGGCTGGTCTCAAACTCTTCAGCTCAAGTGATCTGTCCACCTGGGCCTCCCAAAGTACTGGGATTACAGGTGTTAGCGAGTGTGCCTGGCCTGACTAAACAGAAAACTAAATAAACAAAAAATAAGGCAATTATTAAATCCAGAAAAAAAAATGTACAAGAAAGAAAAACAATCCATTTATATTTATAGCTCAGCAATGAATATTTCATAATTACAATAATATACATCAAATACTGATTTAATAAAAAGCTGTAACTGTTACAGGAGGACTGGTAAAATCGTGGTGATAAGTGGGATATGGGGTTTAAGACCATGTGCAATAATGGTTCGTTGTGCAATAATTCCCATGTGCAATAATGGTTCGTTGTGTTTTACTCATCTTGAATGAATGCCACTAGAGAAATGTAGTCTCAGTCTCCTATGACGTGAAATGTGCTAAATGTACAATAACTAGATTCTTAGCTGTGGCACAATTTGGACCTCAGTCAGTTTATGGAAAACTAAGTTCCCTACAAGCAGAGTGGAAAGACCGCAAAAGTGAGAAATAGTCTTAACTTGTCAGCCTTGAGATCTAAAGCAAATCACTTAACCTCTATATACAGTCTGAAATTAAGCATCTCTTAAAAGGAGATGATTATCCATGGTCATGTCACAGAACTGTTAAATGAAAGACAGTACAGAATAGAACATGGGCTGTCCAGTCAGTCAGGCCTGTGTTACAGTCTCTACCTTTTCCATTCACTCATTCAGTTTGTACAAGTTATTCTGCTTTTCTCCCTAAGCAATGGCCACAACCCAACATTTTATGTTGTTACTAAAATTTCAAAAAATTGTATGTAACATTAAAAGAATAAACATGGAACTGGATCATCCATTAAAACAAAACAAAACAAAACAAAACTAGTGGTGGCCCGCTAAAGTGATTTCATGAATTGTGTCATGACCTGTACATTGAAAAACATTCCACAAACTACAGTTTCATCATTGTAAAATACTTTTACCTATAAAACATAAAATAGAACTTACCTCACAGGATTATTCTAGAAAACTCTTAGTACAATGCCTAGCACACAGTAATAACTATGACAAAACTACATTAACTTTAAAGCACAAAGCGAGTGTCAGACATTACTTGTCTGCAGTACCCTATTTCATCAAGAATAGTGGGATGCCATCTGCGTTAAAGGTACCTTCACATATTTTACTGGGAATTATCAAAGCAATAATCACAACAATTCTAACAGCTCACACTTAAAAATAGTGCTTAACCTGTGCAGGCATCTTTGTAAGTGCTTTACCCATATTAACTTGTTTAATCCTAATATCTCCTCTACGAGGTAAGAACTATTACTATCACTCATTCTTGTTTCACAGACAGACAAACTGAGGTAGAGAGATCAAGTAAGCCAGCTGTGCCATAAACATGACTGATTTATGGAAAAGCTGGGATTCAAACTCAGTGTGGTACTGAAGACTGCCCTCTTAACTGCAAATGCTGTCTTGTCTTTATGGTAGAAAATATGGAGAAAAGCTGGCAAGTGAAGGGTCTGAGTTATAAGGCATAATAAAAGATATCATCTGTAGTAATAAATGAGAATCAACTGAGCAAGCAGTTCCTGAATGATCCCCATGAGCGAGATGTGATTCTGCTTAGGGGTACTCACTATCTAACTGGGAAGAAATCAGAGCCAAAAGGCTGGGGAACACAGATGAGGAAAGAGTGATTTTTGCTAGAAAAGGGATGACAGTTACATTTACTCCTCACAGAAGCCCTTTGAGGGTCTCTCTAATCCTCTTTTACAGACAAGGTACCTAAGGTTCAAAGAGGTCAGAAACTTGTCTTACCTGTCCTGGTCTCAGACCCACGTCTCTGATTTTATCCTTGGGACTATTGCTTCAACCTGAGGCCCTGAACAACTGGCACTGCAATGTAACCATTTCCCAGAGCCTCTCTAATGACTCCCCTAGCCACTGGCCTCCCACGCCATACCTAATTGTCATGGACATCAATATCCATTCTCCTTTCCATCATCTCCATGGATCCCTCCCTTTTCAAACCTAATCTTATTACTCATTCTCTGTGTCTTTTCATCTTCAGTCTCTTGCATAGTCAATGAGCTCCTCTCTTTCTCTTTTTAAGCCTTCTTCTCTACCTTTAAACACATTTAAGTCCTCTCAATCTAACCAGGATCCCACCTAGCAGAATGATATTCTCCAGAATCTTTCTTCTTTCCTCTTCACTCATGCTAACCAGATATGCCTAAAAATTCCAAATATAGGTTTCATTACTTCACTTGAACAATTTTACTTACTTGAAGAAATTTTAAGGCTAGGAAACACAAACAAGGTAATAAAAGGATGAATAAACTCAAAGAGCAAAAGAATAAAGAGAATCATCTCTAGTACCTGAAGGAGGGAAAGCTTCTGGAGTGGTTGCTGCAGTGCTAGAATTCCCCTCCCAGGGTTCTGTTCTGGCATCCGTGAACTGGTTATCTGGAAGCCACGTTTCATTTGGTGAAATTGTAGTGCCTATAGAATTGGTGCGTGCTGTTCTTGTGGTCCCATTGTCAGAGTCTGAAGAATTGACAGTAGTTAAATAGGTGGGTCCCAGAGTTATATTTGGGCTGAATGTTGGTGCCACAGAAAGAGAAGTTAGTGAAGAAGTTGGATTTGAAGTTTTGGCCTCTTCTTTAACTGGTTCTGCCGTTGATGAGTTAATTAATCTTGTAATTCCTACAGAAGGTACAACTACAAACACCAAAAAACAAGGAAGTATCACATGAAGAATGTGAGGCTAAAAAGTTGTGAGACACAAAGCAGCAAGCCTTAATAAACTCTCAAACATATGGAGACCAAGCAAAGACCAACCCCCCAATACCCCACCCACCCGCTATGTTTTTATTTAATGCTGGACCTTTCCTACCTCCTCCAAAGGACTACGGTTTAAGGGAGAAAGACATAAGATTCTTCACTTAGTTCCTCAGAAACCATATACAGAGTTGTAAATGTCAACAGTTTATTTTACTTTTCAGGAAATAACACATAATCTCTTTGATTTATTTAAAGCAGTTATATGTATGAAAAACAATGCTGAGCATTCAATACAATTCCAAGATTTCTGAAGACATCTATTTTACCATCACTTCGAATAAAATTTTTATATTCCTTTCTTCAAATACTATCTTGGTTTTCAAATTTGGCTCATTAAATGTGAAAGCAAAATTTCATTTCAAATAGCAGCCTTATCAAATTACAATTTACCTGTGGTAGCATTGTTGGCACTGACACATATCAGACCACTGCCAAGCAGAACAAGAGTGAACCAGGAATCCATGCTTATCTGGAAAACAGGGAGCCATGTTAGATGAGGTCCTATATTATCATGACTATGTCTGAGCTGGTCACCAGAAGAGTATTCTGGATTTCCAAGCTATTAAAATGTGTGGCTAAACCAATGATCTTTTGGGATCCTGATATGCATGCTTCCTCAGATATCCAATAACTAACTGAGTCTTTATAAAGATTGACTATCGCTTATCTAAAACGGTTAAGGACTAGCAGTGTTTCAGATTTTTTTTTTTTTAAAGAGATAGGGTCTTGCTCTGTTGCCCAAGATGGAGACAGTAGTATGATCATAGTTCAGTGCAGCCTCTACCTCCTGGACTCAAGTGATTCTTCTGCCTTAGCCTCCTGAGTAGCTAGGACTACAGGCATGTATCACCATGCCTGGCTAATTTTTAAAATTTTCTGTAGAGACAGAGTCTCACTATGTTGCCTAGGCTGCTCTCAAACTCTTGGGTTCAATTGATCCTCCTGCCTCAACCTCCCAAAGTGCTATGATTATAGGTGTGAGCCCCCACACCCAGTCCCTAATCCAAATTTTGAATCCAAAATGTCCCAGTGAGCATTTCTTTTGAGCATCATGTCTGTGCTCAAAAAGTTTCAAATTTTGGAGCATTTCATATTTTGGGATTAGAGATATCCAACCCGTAAAAATAAAAATAAGTCTTAATAGGACTCCTTTTTAATTTTTTTTGAGATGGAGTCTTGCACTATTGCCTGAGCTGGAGTGCAATGGTGTGATCTTGGCTCACTGCAACCTCCGCCACCTGGGTTCAAGCGATTTCTCCTGCCTCAGCCTCCCAAGTAGCTGAGATTACAGGCATGTGCCACCATGACCGGTGAATTTGCTTGTATTTTTAGTAGAGATGGGGTTTCTCCATGTTGGTCAGGATGGTCTCACATTCCCGACCTCAGGTGACCTGCCCACCTCAGCCTCCCAAACTGCTGGGATTACAGGTGTGAGCCATCGCGTCTGGCCCAAAAAACTTTTTTAAAAAAAGTCACCTGTGCTAGACTGCAGCTTTGTGGGTGAGAGCTAGGGAGCGGTCCCTTTTAAAGATCCCAAGTTGATTGCTAGGTGCAGCTTTACAGTTTTCAGAGTGAGAAGTATGGAGAAGGTAGGCTGACTGCACTGATGTACTGCTGCCCTTCAAGGAACACATTATATAGCTGTTCTCAACCTTTATGCCACCTCAAGCCACGTAAGATAGTAGCACAGTCCCACCAGTAATAGTGGTTTGTTCATCCATTCAGATTTTTATGCCCTATACTGAGCTAATGCTAGAGAAATAACTGGGGAGCAATACACTCACAAGCCCCATCTTCACAGGACTCACAGTCTGAAGTGTTCAATATGGTAGTGACTCTCCAAGGGAAGGAGGACATACATCCTTAAGGGACACATGAAAATCTTAGGGGTACAGAGGAAGAGAGGGAGATGTAGGTGGTTCATATACACCCCAGGAGTCTGCCCCTGGTGCCAGCAGCGGTGCCTAGCAGGGAGATGGATTTAACAGTGGCCTTCAGGTGCACCCACATGAGATTTTGACCATTTCCCCGTTCTTCCTAGGCTGTGATCATTAAACCAGTGATATACTGTTAGATTTTCATAAAACTTACATTTTTATAACTCTGTGGAAGATCTGGATAGTGAATTAACATTGATCTCTGGCAGAAACCAGCTCAATTACTACCTGAGCCTGATCCAAAATTGGAAACTCAAACAATTTCCTTCACAAGGGTCAAAAAACAAGTGGAAGGCTGACTATTATATATGTATACATGTCTATTCTTGATAAATCAATAGAAAATGGTTTTGGGAAAAATAACTACATATTTGAGGGGAGGGAATTAGACCACCATCTCATTCCATATACCAAAATAAATTCCACATAGGTTTAGAAACTAAATGTTTGAAAAACACATTTTAAAAGAAAATAAATGAATATGTGAACTCAGGATGAGGAAAAAGTTTCTAAGTATAAAAGGCAATGTAAGAAATCATAAAGGTAGAAGTAGAATATCTCACAGCAGAAAAAACAAAAGCTTCTAAACATAAAGAAGCCCATCACAAACAATGTTTATGGATAGGAAGACTCAATATTGTCAAGATGTCAGTTTTTCCCAAATAAGTCTATGGATTCACTGCAATATCAATCAAAATCTCAGCAAGTTATTTCGTGAATATAAAAAGGCTGATTCTAAAGTTTACATGGAGAAACATTAAGATTATGAAGGGGCAACTCAATATTAAAGAAGAGTCAAAGATTAATACTATTGGACTTCAAGACTTACTTTAAAGCTATAGTAATTAAGACAGTGTGGTATTAGCAAAAGACAAGACAAATAGATCAATGGAACAGAACAAAGATCATAAACAGACCCACATAAATATAGTCAACTGACAAAGGAGCAAAGACAATAAAACGGAGCAAGATAGTCTTTTCAACAAATAACACGAACTGGACAGCTACATACAGAAAAATTAATCCATATCAGACCTTATATCTTTCACAAAAATTAACTAAAAATGAATCACAGACCTAAATATCAATCATAAGACTACAAAATGCCAAGAAGATAACAGGAGAAAATCTAGATGACTTTGGGTATGGTGAGAACTTTTTAGATATAACATCAAAGGCATGATCCATGAGAACATAACTGAGAGTCTGGACTTTATTAAAATATCAAATGTCTACTCTGTGAAAGACAATGCCAAGAGAATGAGAGGACAAGCCACAGACTAGGAGAAAATGTTTGCAAAAGATACATCTGACAAAGGACAGAGAATTCTTAAACTCAACAAGAAAACTAACAACTAGATTAAAAATAGGCAAAAGACCTGAACAGACATCTCACCGAAGAAGATACACAGTACGGCAAACAAGCATCTGAAAAGACATAGAACATCAAGACATTAGGGAATTGCAAATTAAAACAGGATACCACTACACATCTATTAAAATGGATTTTGGTTTTAAAATCCAAAATATTTGAGAATACTACATGTTTGTAAGAATATGGAGCAGTAGGAACTCTCATTCACTGCTTGTGGGAATGTAAAATGGTACATCCACTTTGGAAGGCAGTTTGGTAGTTCTCAAAAAAATAAATATACTCTTAACATATGATCCAGCAATTGTGCTCCTTGGTATTTACCCAAATGAGATGAAAACTTATGCCATTTAAAAAACCCTGCACATGGACGTTTACAGCAACTTTATTTATAATTGCCACAACTGGGAGCAATCAAAATATCCTTCAGTAGGTGAATGGATAAATAAGTGATGGCACATCCAGACAATGAAATATTACTCACTGCTAAAAAGAAAGAAGCTAAAAACATGAAAATACATAGAAGAAACTTAAACACATATTACTAAGCAAAAGAAACCAATGTGAAAAACCACGGAGACAGTACAAGATCACTGGTTAAAAAAAAAAAGGAAAAAAAAAGTCTAGGTGTGGTGACTCATGCCTGTAATCCCAAAACCTTGAGAGGCCAAGGCAGGCAAATTACTTGAGCTCAGGAGTTCAAGACCAGCCTGGGCAACATAGCAGGACCATGTTTCTATAAAAAATACAAAAATTAGCTGGGCATGGTAGTGTGTGCGTGTAGTCTCAGCTACTTAGGAGGTTGAAGTGGGAGGATCACTTGAGCCTGGGAGGTCGAGGCTGCAGTGAGGAGTGATTGCATCACTGCACTCAGACTTGGGTGACAGAGCAAGACCTTGGTTTTTTTTTTTTTTTTTTTTTTTTTTTTTTTTAAAAAGGGCCAGGCACAGTGGGTGGCTCATGCCTGTAATCCCAGCACTTTGGGAGGCCGAGACAGGAGGATCACGAGGTCAGGAGATCAAGACCATCCTGGCTAACATGATGAAACCCTGTCTCCACTAAAAAATACAAAAAATTATCTGGGCGTGGTGGCAGGCGCCTGTAATCCCAGCTACTCGGGAGGCTGAGGCAGGAGAATGGCATGAACCCAGGAGGTGGAGCTTGCAGTGAGCTGAGATCGCGCCACTGCACTCTGGCCTGGGGGACAACAGAGAGCAACACTCCGTCTCAAAAAAAAAAAAAAAAAAAATCAGTGGTTGTGGGGCTACGAAAAGGAGAGAGGAGTAAGTAGGTGGAGCAGAGGATTGTCAGGGCAGTCAAACTCTTCTGTATGATAGTACAATGGTAGACACATGTCATTATACATTTATCCAAATCTACAGAATGCACAACACCAAAGCTTGAGTGATAATGAGGAGTCAATATTGGTCCATCAGTTGCAACAAAGGTACCACAGTGGTGCAGGATGTGGATAATGAGGAGGCTGTGCAGGTGTTGGGGGCAGGGAGTATTTAGGAACTCTATTTTCTTTTTTGAGACGGAGTCTCGCTCTGTCGCCCAGGCTGGAGTACAGCGGTGCAATCTCCAGTGAGTGAGTGGTGCTCACAGAAGAGACCAATCATATGAAATATCCAGTGCTGGCAAGAGTCATATGAAAAGGACTCAAATACTGGTGGGAATAACAATTAGCCTATAATAAAAATTCCTTTCCAGAAAGGTAATACAAGAACAAGGGAAAAGAACAAAAGTAGAGATGGGGTTTCACCATGTAGGCCAGGCTGGTCTTGAACTCCTGACCTCAAGTGATCCACCTGCTTTGGCCTCCCAAAGTGCGGGGATTACAGGTGTGAGCCACTGCACCCAGCCTAACAGTCCCTGTTTTTGAAAGTTTTTTGCCTTGTGCTTTCCTTTCACTGAAGACACTGTAAGTGTCTCAGTTTTCTTCCTGTGCCCTAGGCTTGCTATTCTCCTGGATGACTTCAATATCCTCATGGATGACAACCAAAATCCACATCTAGGCCAGCCTCTCAGTTCCTTGACTTCCTTAACTCCAAAGACCCTATCTCTCTACTATACTTGGGCCACTCATGACAATGGCTGTACTCCAGATTCTGTCATTACCCAGAAAAGCCCCCATACTGAATAAATCTTGCCTTCCCACTCTCCAAACCACACTTTCTATCCTTGTAGTTCTGTCTGTTATGCCTACTACACCTGCTCTCTGACCTCACCCAGGCCTTCAGTCTCTTGAACTCCTCTCTAATTCTTTTCAATATCTCTGCTCTATCTTTATTTCCTTCTCTACCAAATCAAGAAAACCTGGTGTCAGTTCAATCATTCTTTTGTCCTAACTTCCCTTGCGACACTGTTCTTTTACACCAACATAGAAAGAAAAATCCCAAACTGTCAGCCCTATACTTGGACTGCCAAATGCTGCTTAAAAAAAAAAAAAAAAAAAAAAAAAAATCAAACAACTCATAAGGGTTGTATCACTACAAATCACTATTTCTGCTTCAGTGGAACCCTAAGCACTTTCTGCAGTCTTTCTGTCTTTCCTTAGCTCTCTCCAATTATCCATAGCGATTACTTCAAACCTCCTTTCCCCTCTAACCATCTCCTCCCACACATTTGGTTGTTGGCCTTGCCTACACTTCCAAGAAAATAAAAGCCATTGGACTGACACCCTTAACTCACCAGTCACTATATCCAGAAATTTTCCCCTTCCCTGAAATTCCACCCAAGAATCTCAGTCCTTTAGGAACCCTGCATTTTTTTCTACCACCATCTCTAGCTTTAACCCTCCCTTTCATACCAGTTTTTAACACAATTAAGTTTTCAAAGAAGATTAAAAAGTTCTTTGCATCTACATCAATCCTCCAGCTATCATGTCTCTACTCTGCTTCATAGCCAAATCTCTAGAAAGGGTTGTCTCCATAGAAATCTGGCTTCTTTTTCCACAATTCCACTAAAACAGCTGCTTCCACATTAAAGAATGACCTTTTTAAACATATTTGCAACTCATTCACAAAGACCAATTTCCCTAATACATAAAGAGTTTACAGATTAAGAAAAAAAGGACCAACAGTCTAAAAGAAAAATGGGTGAACGATATGAAACATAACTCACACACAAAAAAACCATACAGTTCTCTTAAATGTATGAAAAGATGCCCAACCTCATTGATGATCAGAGAAAGCAATGCTGGGAGATACCATTTTTATCTATCACACTAGCAAACATAAAAAACTTTGACAATGCTGCACTGGCAAGAGTTTGGGTAAACAGGTACTCTCATATAATCTATAAATATTCATCAGAATTACAAATGCACAACCCCTCTGACACAATTCCACTTCTGGAAACTTATTCCACAGATACATATCCATACTTTCAAAGTGACCCATGTACAAGGTTATTCAATGTAGCACGGTTTTCAAGAGAAGAAAACTGGAAATACCCTTAATGTCTATCAATGGGGGAGAGAGATGTGATTAAATAAACTATGGCTCATTTATTTATTTAGTTTTATTTACTGAGATAGGGTCTTGCTCTCTCACTCTGGCTGGAGTGCAGTGGGACAATCATTCAACTTGGAAGGATAAAGAGTAATTGGCCAAGACAAGGGTCAGACATAGTCTTTCAAACTGAGATGACTTGGGAGCTTAAAAAAGCCTGTTTGGTCCTGGGAACAACAAAGACCTAGGTAAGGGCATCATGTGGGGCTTCAACAAATATCTGCTAAATGAATGTAAAAATGGAAGACATGAAAGACCAGGGTGGGTGAGGATAGGGTGGGGCAGGGAAATGCACACAATGAGGCTGGAGGAGGCAGCGATCAGATCATGAAGGGGCCTGGACATCACAATGAAAGTTTTAAATTACCACAGAACACACTGGAGAACTACTAAAGGTTTCATCACAGCGAGGTTAAATGGAACAATTTAGATTTTAGAAACAATGATTGATGGCAGAGTGAAGGATCAACTAGTGGGGTCTGAAGTAAGGAGGGTCACTGACTGAAGCTTTCAGAAGTAATCTAGACAACAAACCAGATGGATCTCACAGCAGGGCAGGAATATCTAAAGGAGACTGAGAAGAGAATTTGTAGGGGTAGAATCGAAGGCTAATGAGATGTTGGAGGTAAGCAAGGCCCAGATGTCTAACTTCAGTGACCTTCAATGCTATAAGCTGGAGGATGACCAGTTTTGGGGAATGTGGTGGGGAAAGTGATGAGGTTAATTTGAACATTGAGAATGTGTGTTATTAGAGTACATGTTGTACCTGTTGGGGGTGGTGAGAAAAAGGACAGAACGGCAGACAGGCAATGACAGAGTAGCTGCCCTGGAAGTCAGGCAGAAAGCCAAAAAAGGGAAGAAGACAGCTCTAAGAGTGACAAAAAGCAGCAATGAGCTAGCCAGGCAGCAGATATCTGAGAAACAAGTAGGCAGGAGTAGGTGGGTGCTGATGAGTAGAAAACTTGATACATACCACCAGGGGAGGGTGGAGTAGGAACAGCACTCTGAAGAGCTGCCAGTGACAGAAATCAGCTTGAAAAACTGGCAAGCTTCTGAAGAAGTCCTAGAACACCAGATACCAACTTTCATTATAGGTCTTCTCTGGAGAAAGGCAATGTGATAGAGAAGTCCAAAACAAAGAGAAGAGACCTTCCCCAATATTAGTGAAACTAAGGCACTGGAGGGCAGCTCACTTCCATAGACGACATTATATAGAGAATGAAACTAGACTAGTAAGGCTGTGAAATAGATTCTAAAGTTCTACTGCTTCTAAGTTCCACCTAAAACAAGATTCAGTTGGGGACCTTGAAAGACATGAGTCTGGAGGTAAGAAAGTCAGTCAGATTACTACAACAAACACACACACAAAATAGAATTTGGTATAGGTTTATATTGCAGATGAACACAAAGAACAATAGGAAAATTTATTTGTTCTGCTTAAAGCACAACTTGGAACAAACTACTTGATACATGAAACCAAAGTATAGTATAGGTTATCTGCATAAAGTAAAAAATAAAAACAAACCAGTGACAATTTTGAAAAAGAACAATAAAATGGGAGAAATCTATCTACTCAGTATTAAGGCTTACTATATAGCTACCATATTTAAGACAGTATTAGCAGAGGAACAGACACATAGATCAATGGAGCAAAATTTAGAACCAAACAGACTCACATAAATATGCCCAAATAAAAGTTGCAAAAGCAATTCAACGGACAGCCTTTTCATCAAATGGTACTCGGAAAACTGTATATCTACATGCGAAACAGTAACACTGGACCCTTCCCTTATACCACATGCAAAAATTAAAAATGGGTTGAAAACCTAAATTTAAGTCTTAAAACTATACAACTCAGAAGGAAACAGAGGGCAAAGTTTCACAACATTGGATTTGGCAACAATTTCTTGGATATAACACCAAAAGCACAAGCAACAAAACAAAACACAGATTAAGTAGGACCTCATCAATATTAAACACTTCTGTGAATACTATAATAGAATGAAAAAGCAATCCATGGATGGAAAAAAAATGTGTGCCAATCACATATCTGATAAGGAACCGAAATCCAGAAGATATAAAGAGCTCCTACAACTCAACAACAAAAACAACCTAATTACTACAATGGGCAAAGGGGCCAGGTGTGGAGGCTCATACCTGTAATCCTAGCACTTTGGGAGGCTGAGGTGAGAGGATGACTTGAGCTTAGAATTTCAAGACCAGTCTGGCCAACACAGTAAGACCTCATCTCTACAAAACACATTTAAAAGTTAGCTAGGGGCCAGGTGTGGTGGCACATGCCTGTAATCCCAGCACTTTGGGAGGCCGAGGTGGGTAGATCACCTGAGGTCAGGAGTTCGAGCCCAGTCTGGCTAACATGGTGAAACCCCATCTCTACTAAAAATATAAAAAATTAGCCAGGCGAAGTGGCGGGCGCCTGTAATCCCAGCTACTTGGGAGGCCAAGGGAGGAGAATCACTGGAACCCAGGAAGAGGAGGTTGCAGTTGTAGAGAGCCAAGATCATGCCATTGCACTCCAGCCTGGGTAACAAGAGCAAAACTCTGTCTCAAAACAAACAAAAAGTTAGCAGGGTATGGTGGCATGCACCTGTAGATCTAGCTACATGGAAGGCTGAGGCAGGAGGATTGCTTGGGTCCAGGAGTTTCAGGTTACAGTGAGCTATGACTGGTGTCACTTACACCTTGGGTGACAGAGAAAGACCTTGTCTCTTAAAAAAAATAAATAAATAAAACCCAGCCGGGCATGGTGGCTCATCCCTGTAATCCCAACACTTTGGGAGGCTGAGGCAGATGGAGTGTGAGGTCAGGAATTCAAGACCAGCCTGGTCAACATAGTGAAACTCCATCTCTACTAAAAATACAAAAACGAGCTGGGTGTGGTAGCGGGCGCCTGTAGTCCTAGCTGCTTGGGAGGCTGAGGCAGGAGAATTGCTTGAACCCAGGAGGCAGATGTTGCAGTGATCCAAGACTGCGCCACTACACTCCAGCCTGGGTGACACAGCAAGATTCTGTCTCAAAAAAAAAAGAAACACCAAAAAACCTATTTCATACCCATCAAGATGGCTATTGTTTAAAAAAAAAAGGTCGGGCATAGTGGCTCACGCCTATAATCCTAGCCCTAACTAACACGGTGAAACCCCGCCTCTACTAAAAGTACAAAAAATTAGGCAGGCGTGGTGATGCGCGCCTGTAGTCCCAGCTACTCGGGAGGCTGGGGCAGGAGAATCGCTTGAACCCGGGAGGTAGAGGTTGTAGTGAGCCGAGATCGCGCCACTATACTTCAGCCTGGGTGACAGAGTGAGACTCTGCCTCAAATAAATAAATAAATAAATAAATAAATAAATAAAAAAAACCCCCCCCCCCCCCCCCCCCCCCAAAATCCAGAAAACAACAAGGGTTGGCGAGAATGTTAACAAATTGGAACCCTGAACATTGCTGGTTGGAATGTAAATGGTACCACTACTGTAGAAATCAGTATGGCAATTCCTCAAAAAACTAAAAGTATTAACATACGACCCAGGAATTCTACTTTTGGGAACATACCCAAAAGAATCGAAAGCAGGAACTCGAATAGATATTTATACACCAACATTCATAGTGGCATTATTCACAATAGCCAAAAGGAGGAAGCAACTTAAGTGTCCATCAACAGATGAATGGATAAATAAAATGTGGCATATACATACGATGGAATGTTAGCCTTAAAAAGGAAGGAAGTTCTGACACATGCTACCACATGAAACTTGAAGACATTATACTAATAAGCCAGTCACAAAATTAAAATATTGTATGGTTCCACTTATATGAAGTACTTAGCGCAGTCAAACTCATAGAGAAGGAAAACAGAATGATGGTTGCCAAGGGCTGGGTTAAGGAGGAATGAGAAGTTAGTGTTTAAATGTGTAGAGAATTTCAGTTAGGGAGGATGAAAAAGTTCCAGAGATGGATGGCAATGATGGTTGCACAACAATGTGACTATGCTTAATACCACAAAACAGTATACTTAAAAAGAGTTAAAATGTTAAATTTCGTATTATGTGTATATTTAACTACAATTTTTTTTTTTTTTAAAGACAGGAGAACAAAAAGGCAAATCACAGGCTGGGAGAAAATTTTGCAAAAAATATATCTGACAAAGGATTAGTATCCAGATATATAAAGAACTCTCAAAGCTCAACAGTAAGAAAATAAGTATCCCAACAAAATAATGGGCAAAATATTTGAACAGATATTTTTATCAAATAAGATATATGGAAGGGAAATAAGCACATGAAAGATGCTGCAAACTATTAATCATTAGGGAAATAAAAAGTAAAACATAAAATATCAGCATATGCCCACTAAAGTGACCAAAATTAAAACAACAGCTATACCAAGTGCTGTCAAGGATATGGAGCAATCAGTACCCTCAGACATTTTTGGTGCAAATATAAAATGGTACAACCACTTTGGAATATCATTTGACAGTTTTTCTTTTTTTTGAGATGGAGTCTCGCTCTGTCACCAGGCTGGAGTGCAGTGGCACGATCTTGGCTCACCGCAACCTCCGCTTCCCGGGTTCAAGTGATTCCCTGCCTCAGTCTCCCAAGTAGCTGTAATTACAGGCATGTGCCACCATGCCCAGCTAATTTTTGTACTTTTAGTAGAGACAGCATTTCACTATGATGGCCAGGAAGGTCTCGATCTCTTGACCCCGTGATCCGCCTGCCTCGGCCTCCCAAAGTGCTGGGATTACAGGTGTGAACCACTGCGCCTGACCTTAAAACATAGATTTCATTGTTATTCAAGTATGATGAGGCCAACAGATTAGGAGGTGATTGCCACTGACAAGATAGTTACTCGCAGTTCCGAAGAGGAAGGCACACACCATGCCATGCAGGGGCCACATGAGGAAGTACTAGGGTCAGTCAGGAGGCCAACAGAATGGGATGAAAACATGGGCAAGAGCCTTTACGTGGTTTCAGTGGAAGGAATGGACAAGGCAGGGTAAGCATGTTTAGGGCTGGCTAGTTTGAATAATTTCAGTGAGTTTTGCAGCATAGGGATGTCCTTAGTTTCCTGGTATCTGATCTTGAAATGAACAGGGCAGATGGATAATAGAGAGGTGTCAAAGTCCTATGAGAGCCATATAAAGGAGGCAGCTAGAGTATGAGTGAGTTATTCACTGTCTCTAGGAATTGGCTAGCCCTGACAAAGGATCAGAAACACACAGTTGGGCCGGGTGCGGTGGCTCAAGCCTGTAATCCCAGCACTTTGGGAGGCCGAGACGGGCGGATCACGAGGTCAGGAGATGGAGACCATCCTGGCTAACACTGTGAAACCCCGTCTCTACTAAAAAATACAAAAAAAAAACTAGCTGGGTGACGTGGCGGGCGCCTGTAGTCCCAGCTACTCGGGAGGCTGAGGCAGGAGAATGGCATGAACCCGGGAGGCGGAGCTTGCAGCGAGCTGAGATCCGGCCACTGCACTCCAGCCTGGGCGGCAGAGCGAGACTCCGTCTCAAAAAAAAAAAAGAAACACACAGTTGCCAGGAGCGGTGGCTCACGCCTGTAATCCCAACACTTTGGGAGGCTGAGGTGGGTGGATCACAAGGTCAGGAGATCGAGACCATCTTGGCTAACATGGTGAAACCCCGTCTCTACTAAAAATACAAAAATTAGCTGGGCGTGGTGGCAGGTGTGCCTAGAGTCCCAGCTACTCAGGAGGCAGAGGCAGGAGAATGGTGTGAACCCAGGAGGCGAAGCTTGCAGTAAGCCAAGATCACCCCACTGTGCTTTAGCCTGAGTGACAGAGCAAGACTCAATCTCAAAAAAAAAAAAAAAAAAAAAGAAACAAACAAACAAACAAACACATGGTTATTACTATACTATGTGATTTCACTTGTATAAAACTCTAGAAAATACAATCTAATCTATAGTGGCAGAAAACAGACCAATGGTTGCTTGGGGATGAAGGAGTGGGCAGGGGCAAGAGGCAGTGATTACAAAAGGCACAAGAAAACTTTGGGGACAGATTGTATGTTCACACTCTTGTTGTGGTGATACTTTCCTGCTCTATACATGGGACAAAACGTAATAAATTTTACACTTTAAATGTGTACAGGTTATTGTTACGTCAATTATAAAGTTGTTTAAGAATTATAGGAATAATCAATGAAAAGAAATACAATGAAAAGAATTTCATTTTTATTGTATAATAAAAATGAAACAAAGCCAAAAATAGTTATTTGATAAATTAACAAACAGGTAAAAAGAGAAGACACAAGTTAATTTTTTTTTTTTTTTTTTTGAGACAGTTTCGCTCTGTCGCCCAGGCTGGAGTACAGTGGTGCGATCTCGGCTCACTGCAAACTCTGCCTCCTGGCTTCACGCCATTCTCCTGCCTCAGCCTTCCGAGTAGCTGGGACTACAGGTGCCTGCCACTACGCTCAGCTTATTTTTTTTTTTTTTGTATTTTTAGTAGAGACGGGGTTTTACCGTGCTAGCCAGGATGGTCTCGATCTCCTGACCTTGTGATCCTCCCGCTTTGACCTCCCAAAGTGCTGGGATTACAGGCGTGAGACATGACGCCCAGCCCACAAGCTAACATTACAAATCAAAAGTGGAAATAATTACAGAAGTAGCAGAAAAAACCTGAGATTATCTACAACTATACGCAAATAAAACTAAGAGAAATGAACGCATCTCTAGAGAAAGAATAAAAAAGTAGCCCAGGAAGAACAAAAGACCTGAATATTCTTACAATTAAAGAGGTTGACCACAAGTTCAAATTTGTCCCCCATGAAAAACACTGGACCCAGATGGTATTATAGGTGAGAAAACAAGGTGACTAGTTCCCAGCTCATTCTAAGGAGAGAGCAAAACCAGGCACCAAAACTGGACAAAAACATTACAAGAAAGAGTATCACAAGCTCACTTTTACACAATATAATATATTCAAAAATAATACCAAAGTATCAACAAATTGAATCTAGCATATAAAAAAGATAAATCATGATCCAGTTGAGTTTATCCAAGATATACAAGGATATTTTAACATAAAATCTATAAATATAATTCACCCATATTAAAAAAGAAAGTTCATATGACCATTTCAATTGATGTAGAAAATACACTAGATAAAAACACATGAATTCAAGATTTAAAAATATCCTCTTAAATAGAAATAGAAGAAGCCTTCCTTAATCTGATAAAACAGTTACTATTTAAAAAAACAACACTATGCAATTATCTTCAACAGAGAGAAACTGAAAGCATTCTTCTGAAAATCAGAAATAAAGTAATCTACTATCACTTCTTTTTAATATTGTAAGAAAAGTCTTTGCCTTCACAACAGGAAAAGAAATTTGGCCACGTACAGTGGTTCAGCCACTGTAATGGTACTTTAGGAGGCTGAGACGGGAGGATTGCTTGAGCCCAGGAGTTCAAGACCAGTCTGGACAACATAGCAAAATCTTGTCTCTACAAAAAATTTTAAAAAAGAAAAAGAAATTAAAATTATAAGAATTAGAAAGGAGACTAATACTTGCAGAAAATCTGACTGTTTACATAGAAAACCTACGAGAATTTAGGCTGGGCATGGTGACAAAGTGAGAAAACATCTTAAAAAAAAAAGAAAAAAGGAAAATCTACAAGATTCTATATGAGGTTAAGTTATTGGAAATAACAGGGTAACTTTGTCAAGGTGACTAGATACAGAATTTTTATACCCTAGCAAAAACAGCCACTGATTTGCACTCAAGAAAGGGTCTGTCAAGTTAGGCAAGAACTAATCTGTGTAAATGCTGATAAGGAATCAGATGGGAAGGAAGGGAAGGCACGTAAGAAAGGCAAAAGTGGGAGAAATTATAAGAAAGTGAGGGAACTGAAATCTGACATCTTAAAGATTTCCCCATGAGGTACGCAGCAAGATCAAAGGCTAAGAGAGGAGGGGGAGATAGCGGGACATGGTTTTTTAAAGTATTAAGACTAATACTGGTGCTATAGAAAATGGCGGGAAGTGCTGACACCAGGCAGCCCAGCAGCCCTGAGGGCCCCGGTGAGATAAGATCCATTTTTCCAGGATTCTTTTCTGAAAAAATGCCTAAGCACTAATGGTATGGCAAACATAAAGAATTAAGGTTTTGGTAGATGAATGTAATGAAGCTATAAGCAATGAGGAAAGAGAATGGATGAACTGCTGAACCACAGAGTTTAGCATTGACAGGAAAGGAAGGCAGATACTAGAGACATTAGAGAAAATAAAAAACTTAAGTGGCTAAAACCCCAAAAGTTGAGAATATTTACAGTGGGAATAACATAGTGGGTAAACTGAAAGGCCCCAAGAAGCTAATTTCACCAGAATTTTTTGGAGCCTATTGTAGTTGATGGACTATAGTCCTTGAAAAATCAACACATATGACTAATTTTACATACAGTTCCCTTGATATGTATGGATCTCAGTAAAATGCAAATCCTTTACCATGCACCCCCACCCCAGATTATGCCATAAGCAGCTTGCTAAGTAGCCCTTCAGAATTCCATGTTTCCTTTTCTCCTCCATTTCTGTAGAAAAAAACTTAAAAAACTATTTCAGTACTTACTAGCTTCTTTTAAAAAGTTAATTATGCTCTTTGAACATGTGTCCTAGAAAAAAAGAAATAAAAACATTTAATTAGGAGTATCTAGGTTATGTGAAGCATTTATCAACCTCCTATTGACAGAAATTATCTATAGGCAAATTTTATATATAAGTAACTTTAACATGAACACTTCTTAAACTCTGGCCTAGTAATTTCACAAAAATTAGGCTGCAAGTCACCCTGTTTATCAGATACTGGCAGACACTAACTTCTGCAGCTATGACGCTAATCAATACTGAAATCTCTTATCTTTTCAGGAGGATTGTTCATGTATTCAGTGTTTGCAAAGAGTTCCTGCTGAGCTAAACACAGTCCAGTGTGCACTCTACGAAAGAGTCCATGAGACAAGCATGGGGGAGGGTAGGAAGTTTAATACTTTCACAATGCCTGTGGAGAGGCTGGCAGTGATGAAAGCCTAGAAAACTCATGAAAGGACCTTTTATGACCAGGGTGAATGTAGAGCACAAAAGCAAAGTCAGATGACCCACTTAAAGCTTTGCCTTTACTGATGAGATTTCATTCTCATTCCAGATTAGTCTCTCTCTAGAAAAAGCAAACCTTATATAAGAGTTGGAAAATTAAGATACAGGAAGTATGATTCTACTAAGTTCTAGTTTTTCCTTCTCAGATATCAGCCTAAGTCCTAAGGTCTGTGGCCAAAGACAGAAAATAAAAGGCTCTGAGAAATATACCATTTACTTGGTGTAACAATCTCTGTTGGGCTTTGAGGAAATTTAAGCTCTACAATCCATAGATCAGACCAGAAGTTTAGGGTAGTAATATTATGAGAGGAAATCATTTCTTAATCTGTTTCTGGAACTTACATAAAGCAAATAAATGGTAAACCTGAGAACCACTTATTTGCTCATTCATTCAACTAAGTTCCTTGTCTTGTGCCAGGCTGGAGAGAGAAAGCAGCTCTTGTCCTCAAGGAGCTCACATCTCAGGCATCTTCTCACCCTCCTTTCTCATGTTAACCAAAACATTTCAGGTTCATCAATGAAACTCTTCATCCAGGAGGCAGATAAAATGGCTTCTCTTCATTTTGATTCATTTGCTCTTTCATTTATTTTATTTTATTTTATTATTATTATCATTTTTTTTTTTTTTGAGAAGGAGTCTCGCTCTGCTGCCCAGACTGGAGTACAGTGGCATGATCTCGGCTCACTGCAACCTCTGCCTCCCAGGTTCAAGCGATTCTCCTGCCTCAGCCTCCCAAGTAGCTGGGATGACAGGCATGTGCCAGCACGCCCGGCTAATTTTTGTAATTTTAGTAGAGACAGGCTTTCACCATGTTGGTCAGGCTGGTCTCGAACCCCTGACCTTGTGATCCGCCTGCCTCAGCCTCCCAAAGTGCTGGGATTACACGCATGAGCCACTGCGCCTGGCCTATTCTCTTTTAAACAGAGAAATAAGATGGAATATTCTTATCCGATCTTTTCTTTTATAAATAAAAAAGGAATACGAAGAAACCTGACATAGTCTCTCTTCTCATGTATTCTCTTCCTTACTTCCCATCCCAATTGCATGTTTGCTCTCTTTTTCCTCCCTCCTTCTGTTTCGTTTTGAATGAAGAATTAGGTTAACTAGTCCAAAACTACAGAGCTAGACCTGGAGCCTAGATTCACTGGTAGTCAAATCACTAATTTTTCTGAAGGTAAAGGGAGAAAAATGGGGGTTGGGGGGAAGCTCATTAATACAATTCTAAATCAATCTCAACTCCCTACTACACAACTTCCCCTCCCTCCTCCCACATACGTTTTTGGTTGTCATCTAGTCTTCACACTGGTAACTGCTTCTGCCTGGCAGTTTCTGTTCTAAGCCCTCTTAGTTTTCAGCTTAAACAAAACCTGTCCCTGCTAATTATGGTAGACCCATTCTTATCCTCTGTCTACTCCAAACATTCACAACCATAGCAGCCTAGTCATTGCTTAAATAGAACTTAATATATAATTTATTAATTACTTAGCTATATAAATATCTATATCTAAAAGATATATATGTATATTTAAGATAAGATATAGAGATAAAGATATATATATATATATATATATATATATATATATTTTTTTTTGAGATGGAGTCTCACTCTGTCACCCAGGCTGGATTACAGTGGCACAATCTCAGCTCACTGCAACTTTTATCTCCCGGGCTCGAGTGATTATCATGCCTCAGCCTCCCAAGTAGCTGGGATTACAGGCACCCGCCACCATGTCCGGCTAATTTTTGTATTTTCAGAAGAGACAGGGTTTCACCATGTTGGCCAGACTGGCCTCAAACTCCTGACCTCAAGTGATCCACCTGCCTTGGCTTCACAAAGTGCTGGGATTACAAGTGTGAGCCACTGCACCCAGCCTGATATATATATATATACACACACACACACACACACACACATATACATACACACACACACACGCACATATACATACACACACACACACACGCACATATATGTGCGTGTGTGTGTATATGTATATGTATATATGTATATGTATATACTTACCTGTCAATTATAATCAAGCTCCGTGCTCCATACAGACCAGAGAGGTCTGCTCTGCTCACAAGACCTACCCAACATCTAGCAAAGTACTCCACACATAATAGGTGTATTAGGTAGTGAGCTGAAGTTGACCACCCCTGTAGGGACTACAGCCCTGCTTAAAAGCAAACCAGTCCCTGAAACTGAATTAAAATGATTGAAGACTCCTAGGCAAAGTTACAAACATAAATCCTCTCTTGAAAAATGTATCATAAGTCTCAGGTTATTTCTACACATAATTTTAAAACTCCAGTGTCTAGTCCATAAAAAGGCAACATGAGAATCAGTAAAAAACAGACAATAAGAACAGTCCTGTAGCATTAAGAATTTTAGTCAAGAATGGTATAAATATGTAATAGCAGATCTGGAAAAAAGATCTTAATGGATAAATTTAAGAACAGATAAAATATAGCTGAAGAGAGAATTAGTGGGCTGGAAAATAGGTCAAAAGGAAGTATCTAGAATGAAGCAGAGAGAAGCAAAAAGATGTATTAAAAAATACCAAAGAGAAGGTAAGAGGTATAAAGGATACAATGAAATGATCTAACCTACATGTAACTCCAGTTTCAGAAAAGTGGAAAGGGAGAAATGGAACAGAAGAAATATTTGAAGAACAGACAAAGGCTGAAAATTCTCCAAAACTGAGGAAAAACATCAAACCACAGATCCAAGAAGCCCTAAAACCCCCCAAGCAGATAAACACAAAGAAAATCTGTGTCTAGATACACAATAGTGAAATTTCTGAAAACCAAATAATTATTTAAAAACAATTTTTTTAAGCACTCAAAAGGAAAAAAGACACTGTGGTAGATTGTTTGCAAAGATAGCTACATAAAATCCCATCCTTGTACACATGCCTTTTACAGTGAGACACTGCCACTCCTATCAACAGGTGAAGTTTATTTCTCCATTCCTTTAATTTGGGCTGGCCCTGTGACTTGCTTAAATCAATAACATGCAGAAGTAATGATGTGTCTTCCAAGTTGATACCTCAAGAGAACTTGCAGCTGTCATTTGGCTCTATGGGAACACTGCTGTCATAATGTGAGAAGCTTTGGCTCACTTCCTTACATTAAGAGAGAGGCCCAACCAACAAGTGACACCAACTGCCAGACATGTGCTTGAGACAATCTCAGTCCCAGATGAACCATTAGATGATTACAGTTGCATGAATGACTCCAATCAAGACCAGCAGAGGGGCCGGGCGTGGCAGCTCATGCCTGTAATCCCACCACTTTGGGAGGCTGAGGCAGGTGGGTCATTTGAGGTTAGGAGTTTGAGACCAGCCTGGCCAACATGGTGAAACTCCATCTCTACTAAAAATTAAAAAATTAGCCAGGCAGTAGTGGTGTGCGTCTGTAATCACAGCTACTCAGAAGGCTGAGACAGAAGAATTGCTTGAGCCTGGGAGGCAGAGGTTACAGTGACCGGAGATCGTGCCACTGCACTCCAGCCTGGGTGGCAGAGTGAGACACTTTGTCAAAAGAAAAAAAAGAACCAGTAGAGGAACCAAACAGCTACCCAGCACTGATTGATATTCACAGAACTGTGAGCCAATTTTAGATGGCTGTTGCTTTAAAATATGAAATTTGGGGATGTTTTGCTAGGCATCAATAGAAAATGGATACAAAAATATTTTCGTCAAAGAAAACAATTAGATTAACAGCTGATCATAATACTTAAGTATTACCTTTTTCTTAAACTTGAGAATTTAAGTTTCAGGATAGCAAGAAGGGTAAACATCAACAAAATAATTTGCTTCCTCTTCTAGAGAAAGGAATAGTGTGTTTTCATCTACATGCAAGATAGTTCTTTCATGCTAAGCAGAAGTATGACTTTGTTATTGTCTTTATTTGGAGATTAATAATGGCTTAAGGAGATGCCTATGGGTGCCAAGCTGACAAAGGGCAGACTTGTGATTGTTAATTTCATTGGGCCACATCACAGTGTCCACATATTTGGTTAAAGGTTATTCTGGATATTTCTGTGAGGGTTTTTTTGGATGAGATTTACATTTAAATCAATGGACCTTGAGTGCAGCAAGGTTGCCCTCCATAATGTAGGTGGGCTTCATCCATACAACTGAAGGTCTGAATAGCACAAAAGGCTGACCTCCCCCACGCAAGAGGGAATTCTCCAGCAGACTACCCTTGAACTTGAACTGGAGTTCCTTCCTGGATCTCCAGTCTGCTAGGCTCCCTGACTGAATCAATTCCTTAAAATAAATCTATATAATATGTATGCAATATATGACTAATATTTAATATAATAAGCATATATTCAATACAATTTCAGTACTACCCCCTTATCTGGGGCAGGGGGGGAATATGTTCTGAGACTCCCAGTAGATGCCTGAAACCAAAGATGGTACTGAAGCCTACATAAACTATATTTCGTTCCTATACAAACATCCCTATGGTAAAATTTAATTTAGAAATAAGGCACAGTAAGAGATTAACAGCAACAACTTATAATAAAATAGAACAACTGTAACAATATGCCACCACTACTCTTGCACTCTGGGCCATTATTAAGTAAAATAAGCATTACCTGAACACAAGCACTGCAGTATTGCTACAGTTGATCTTATAACCCAGATGCCTAAGTGACTAACGGGTGGATAGTGACTAAAGCATGGATAAATCAGACAAAGGGATGATTCACGTCCTGGGCTGGATGGAGCAGGATAGGTGCAAGGTTTCATCATGCTACTTAGAATAGTACACAAAACTTATGAATTGTTTATCACTGAATTTTCCGTTTAATATTTTCAGACTGTAGTTAGCCATGGGTAATTGAAACTGCGAATAAGAATGAAACTACAGATAAGAATATGTATATATATAATATAAAATATATTTTAAATAATATAAAATATATTTTAATATAACATATATAAAGTATTATATAAAAGCATATATATATAAATAAAATAAGCCAGGTGTGGTGGCACATGCCTGCAGTCTCAGTGACTTGGAAGGCTGAGACAGGAGTATTGCTTAAGCCCAAGTGTTCGAGGCTGTAACAGGCTATGATCACACCACTATATTCCAGTGTGAATGATAAGGCAAGACCCTGTCTTGAAAAAATAAATAAAAATTAAAAAAAAAAACAAAATGAAATAAAACACACCTATAACCTATTGAATCTGTTTCTTGAAGAACCCTAACTAATATAGACAGAAGCCAGAAGACAAACAAATGAATATTTTCAAAGGGCAAAAAAAAAATTTGCCACCAAAAATATTATATTTATATTAAAACATTAAAATATTTATATATATTATAAAATTATATTTTAAGAACCTAAAGGTAAAAAAATAATAATAATAATTCACTCGGTTGCCCAGGCTGGAGTACAGTGGCACAATCTCGGCTCACTGCAACCTCTCTCTCCTGGGTTCAAGCAATTCTCCTGCCTCAGCCTCCTGGGTAGCTGGGATTACAGGTGCCCACCACCATGCCTGGCTAATTTCTGTGTATTTAGTAGAGACCGATGTTTTGCTATGCTGGCCAGGCTGGTCTTGAACTCCTGACCTCAAGTGACCCACCGGCCTCTGCCTCCAAAAGTGCTGGGATTACAGGTGTGAGCCACCACGTTTGGCCCCTAAAGCAAAATTTAAAAACCTTCAGACCAAGAAAACTCAAGACAATTCATTAGCAGCAAAACAATACTAAGAAGTTACTAAAGTATGTTCTTCAAGCAGAAAGTAAATAATCTCAATAAGGTTAAAAAAGCAGTGACAAAAAATGGAAATGGTAATATGTAGATAGATCTAAATGAATGGTGACCATATAAAACAATAATAATGTCTTATGGGTTTTAAAACACATATGATTAGATTACACAAATTATATATATATATATATATGTGGAACGGATGAGAGAAGTTAAAAGTGTTCCAAGATCTTTGTATTGTCTAAGAACAAATATACTAATACATCAATTACATTAATGTGATACATGTAGGCTATGTGTTGTAATCTGTAGGGTAACCACTAAAAGAACAGGGTCTATAACTTGGCAAGAGAGGAAAATGCTAGGATAGTAAAAAAGTCTAGCAATACAAAAAACAAGAAAAAAGAGAAAAAGGAACATGCTGGCATATTATTATAATTGTTCTATTTTATTATTAGTTATTGTTAATTTTTTACTGTGCCTAATTTATAAATTAAACTTTATCACAGCTATTTATGTATAGGGAAATATGTATCTGTGGTTTCAGGCATCCACTGGGAGTCTTGGAACATAGTGCCTCCCCCAGATAAGAAGGTACTACTGTAATTATATTATATGTCATATTAAGTATATATTAATTCTAGGTAGTAGCCACATTATATATTATATTAAATATATATCATACAGACTTATTTTAAGGAATTGACTCATAATAGAAGAGGCTGGCAGGCTGGAGATTCAGGGAGAAGTTGCAATTCAAGTGCAAAGGCAGACTGCCAGAGAATTCCCTCTTGCTTGGGGGAGGTAAGCCTTTTGTTCTATTCAAATCTTTGAGGAAAATAGAAAGCAAAGAATATATTAACTATATTAAACAAACTAAATGCTCCAATTAAAATACAAAAATTATAAAACCTAATAATAAAAACTCTCATTTATATGCTGTTGAAAAGAGACATTTTTAAGCTTAAGGATATAGAAAAGTTGAAAATAAAAGAATGGAATAAAATAAGCCATGAAAATACTAGTGTAACACTGAGGTCAAAATCTGACAAAACACACAAAAAAGAAAATAACTTTAACTATAAAATCTTAAAATCCTAGCAAAGAAAAAGCAGCATATGTTATTTCAAAAATTATTTCAAAATCAACTAAGGCTTATTTCAAAAATTTAACCATGGTCCACTATTGGGAAACATATTAATAAAAATCCTCACAAAAAATAATTCAAAATATAAAAAGCCATATGATAAGCCTGATGCATGCTGGTTTACAGAACTGGTTTTCTTTAAAAAGACAATCATTGGGGAAATAACCCACTTATTCAGTATTTACTATGGGCTAGGCCCTGTTCCTTCTACTAGAAATAGTGAACGAATTCTAACAGAATCCCTATCTTCATGAAGCTTACAGTCTAGTAGCAGAAAACTGATATTAAACAAATCACTTCATAGACAAATACAAGAAGTGACAGAAAAGAGAATTATAGGACTCTAAGAGCCTACAGAAGAAGAAAATTTGAACTAGTCAGGGAGCTCAGCCAAGGCCTCCCTAAGGCACTGAAACTCCTGAGCTGACAAGTAGAAGAGGAACAGGAATCAGGGAGGCATTAAGAAGGGCAGGGAACTCCATGCTAGTCAGTAACCTCAGAAAGGGCAGGAGCAGGGTCTGAAAGAAGCCACTGTGTCTGAAGCATAAAGAGCAAAGGGGAGCAGGTGTCAGGAAGCTGGAGATGTATACAGGGTAGGGCCACACAAGGGTGATTTTTCTTTGTCCTATAAGCATTAAGAAGCCTTTGAACAACAGAAGCATGACAGTGATCTACCTGCCCTGCATTTTGGAATGAACACTTCATTTAGCTGGGTGTAGAAAACATAGCACTGGATGTGGAGAGTCCAGTTTGATGTTACCGGTGGAGCTGCAAAAGTGTTACAAGTAAGGAGATATTCAGGAGGTAAACTGCACAGGGCATGATAATAGATTTGCTCTTGGGGTGACAGGAAGTGGTGAATGCTATTCCTCTTTGGTTTCTGATTTACCTAACAGATGCCATCCAGTAAGTCAGATAACAGAGAAAAAGAGGCAAGGCGCAGTGGCTCATGCCTGTAATCCCAGCACTTTGGGAGGCCAAGGAGGGCGGATCACCTGAGGTCAGGAGTTTGAGACCAGCCTGGCCAACATGGTGAAACCCAATCTCTACTAAAAATACAAAAATTAGCCTGGTGTGGTGGTGGGCACCTGTAATCCCAGCTACTAGGGAGGCCGAGGCAGAAAAACTGCTTGAATCCAGGAGGCAGAGGTTGCAGTGAGCCAAGGTCGCGCCACTGCACTCCAGCTCGGGTGACAGAGAGAGACGGTCTCAAAAAACAACAACAACAAAAACCCAAAGAAAAGAACCAATTTTGTGAGAGAGATATCTGACAAATACCTAGAAACCAGAAACAAAAGAATTTTTCACCTGAGAAAATTATGTTTTTGTTTTTTTTTTTTTTTGAGATGCAGTCTCACTCTGTCGCCCAGGCTGGAGTGCAGTGGCGCGATCTGGGCTCACTGCAAGCTCTGCCTCCCGGGTTCATGCCATTCTCCTGCCTCACCCTCCCGAGTAGCTGGGACTACAGGCGCCCGCCACCTCGCCTGGCTAGTTTTTTGTATTTTTTTTTAGTAGAGTTAAGGTTTCACTGTGTTAGCCAGGATGGTCTCGATCTCCTGACCTCGTGATCCGCCCGTCTCGGCCTCCCAAAGTGCTGGGATTACAAGGCTTGAGCCACCACGCCCGGCTGAAAATTATGTATCTTGAAATATCAGTATTACTAAAGCAGAACAAGAAAGGGATGCTGGTTATCACCTCTGGGATTTACAAATCATCTGGAAAAAGGGCTGGCAATTAAGTCTCTGCTTCAACTACTCAACTCTGCTGTCATACCATGAAGGCAGACGTAGACAATATATAAACAAATGAACATGGCATATTCTAATAAAATGTTGAAACTTGAATTTCATATAATTTCTTTCTTTCTTTTTTTTTTTTTCTCTATTTTTCTCTCTGAGACAGGAGGATCCCATGAGCCTGGGAGGTCGAGGCTGAAGTGAGCTGTGTTTACACCAATGCAATCCAGCATGGGTGACAAAGTGAGACCTGTCTCCAAAAAAAGGGAAAACCTATTCTGAGCTTGTCTGCTATACCAAAATAAGAAGTGAGCTGGATATGGGAAATAGATTATAGTTTGCCAATCCCTGTTCCAAAAGTAGATAATGGGATAAGAAAACAGCCAGGTATGAGAGTATATGCCTGTAGTTCCAGTTACTTGGAAGGCTGAGGGAGGAGGATTGCCTGAGCACAGGAGTTCAAGTCCAGCCTAGGCAATACAGTGAGACCTGGTCTCTTTTTTTTAAAAAAAAGAAACAAGATATAATTATTGGGGGAAAACCTCCTAACTGTTATTTGTATTTGAAAGACTATGTACACAGGTTAAAACAAACTACTGGAACTAAATATAAAGTTCATAATTTAAAACTGCAGCAGGGATTTACAATTCAGGAAAAGATGGAGTAAGCATATTCCGCCCTATTCCTCCCACGGATTTCTTTTTTTTGGGGGGGATGGAGTTTCACTCTTGTTGCCCAGGCTGGAGTGCAATGGCACGATCTCAGCTCACTATAACCTCCACCTCCTGGGTTCAAACAATTCTCCTATCTCAGTCTCCCAAGTAGCTGGGATTACAGGTGCCCCCAACCAGGCCCGGCTAATTTTTTTGTATTTTTAGTAGAGATGGGGTTTCACCGTGTTGGTCAGGCTGGTCTCGAACTCCTCACCTTAAGTGATCCGCTCGCCTTGGCCTCCCAAAGTGCTGGGATTACAGGCGTGAGCCACCGCGCCCGGCCCTTCCCACTGATTATGATCAAACATTCTAGATGAAATTCATGATACAAGTGACAGAAAAATTCTGAAAAGTAGAAAAAAGAAGGTAGATTGGCTAGGGACCAGGGGACATGAGGACTAACCCAACAGGAAGCTCCCTATTTTTTTGTTTGGTTTGGTTAAACTTGTTATATGTCATAGTCCAAGCTCTAAAGCCACCATCTGAAAGAACCAGTAGGCACAGACAAGAAAGTGCCAAGAAAAGCCTGCCCTCTCTAGATAAAGGACTGGGAAAGGGGCAGCTCAGCAGACAAAAACATTTTGACCATGCCTATCCTACTCCAGGCAAACTAAAAAAAGGGGGGGTACCCCTCCTTTTCCTCACCAGACACTGTGGCCCAGAAATTGTGAACAGCATTCTGCCTTCCAACACAACTCTGCCTTAATGAGGTGGCACGTCTTTTCCCTCTTCTCCATGTTACAGTTGCACAGAATGTGGGTGAAGTCATCTTTCTCTACCCTGGAATAACCAGATGGAGTCCTAATCCCAGCAAAACTACAGAATTGGGAAAGGATTATGGTGAGGAGAGAGCTAGAGAAATGAATTCTCTAAATCTGTGTATGAAATCCTAAACGTGCCTCTGAGCAACCCATATGTAAAAATGACCAGAAACAACACAGCAAAAAGCATAAGAACTGAACACTGCTCTGGAATAACACCTAAATTTCAGACTGGCCTCTCAGTAGCACAGACCAGAACAGTAAAACAAGACTGAAAACTTAACCACAGCCAAAAAAAGTGGGCCAGGGTATGTGTTCTAAACCTAAAAAGGTTGACTGTCTGTTAAATATAAAAATTTAAATAGGAACCAGAATCTCATAGCACAATATTCCAAGTGCCAGGATGCAATCCAAAACTATTCATTATACCAAGAACATGAAAATCTCAACTTGAATGAAAAAAGGCAATCAACAGATGACAATACCAAGATAATATAGATTTTGGAATTATTTGAAAATTTGAAAAGAATTTAAAACTGTGCTCATGAAACTGCTCAAACAAGACATGATAAACACTCAGCATATAGAAGACATAAGGAGTACCAAACGGAATTTTTAAAAATAAAATTTCTGAAATTAAAAAGACCCACTGGATGGGCTCAACAGCAAAAGAGAAATGATAGAGGAAACAATTAGTAAACTTAAATGAATGGAAATCATCCAGTCTGTACAAGAGAGAAAGTAGATTGAAAAGTAATTAACACAGTTTCAAAGTCCTGTGGGATAATAACAAAGATCTAACATTCATGCTATCAGTGTCCCAAGAGTAAGAGAATGAACAGATAAATGAAAAAAAAAAAAATTGAAGAAATAATGGCTAAAAGCCATCTACGGGTGTGGTGGCTCACGCTTGTAATCCCAGCACTTTGGGAGGCCGAGGCAGGGGGATCATCTGAGGTCAAGAGCTCAAGATCAGCTTGGCCAACATGGTGAAACCCTGTCTCTACTAAAAATACAAAAAATGAGTTGGGTGTGGCGGTGGGCACCTGTAATCCCAGCTACTTGGGGGAGGCTGAGGCAGGAGAATTTCTTGAATCCAGAAGGCAGAGGTTATGGTGAACCGAGATCAAGCCACTGCACCCCAGCCTGGGCGACACAGCAAGACTCTGTCACAAAAAAAAGAAAAAACCAAAAACAAAAACATCCATCCATCTATCTATCCATCTCTCTCTCTCTCTCTCTCTCTCTCTCTCTCTCTCTCTCTCTCTCTACCATCCATCCATCTATCTGTTTTAGAGGTAGGGTCCATCCGTCCGTCCATCCATCCATCCATCCATCCATCCATCTATCTATCCATCCATCCATCCATCTATCTGTTTTAGAGGTGGGGTCTCCCTATGTTGTCCAGGCTGGTCTCAAACTCCTAGGCTCATGAAATCCTCTTATCTTGGCCTCTCAAATTGCTGGGATTATGGGCATGAGCCATCACACTCGGCCTCAAATTTAGATATAAATTTACAGAATCAAACTTCTAAAAACTAAAGAAAAGTCCTGAAATCAACTAGAGAGAAACAACACATCACTTATAGAACAATTTGAAAGACCACAGATTTTTCATCAGGAACCATGGAAACCACAAGGATGGATAAAATATTTTTCAAAGGCTGAAAGAAAATAACTATCAAGCCCAAATTCTATAGACAGTGAAAATATCCTTCAGAAAAAAAAAATGAAATAAAAATACTGGCAGATGAACAAAACTTAAAATGTGTCAGCAACAGATCAGCTTTGAAAAGAATGGCTAAAGAAACTGTCAGAAAGGAGGTAAATGATAGAAGAAAACCTCAAATAGAAGTAAAGAGAAAGCAATGGAAAGGGTGAGTGTGTGTGTCTATATATGCATATATCCATATATGTGTTATGCATATATGTTTATTCATATACATATACACATACTTACACTAAGCAATTCTTCTCCTGAGTTTTAAAAATTATGTTTGATGGTTGAAAGTAAAAATGACAGCAGTGCCTGATGTGGTTCTCCTTGTATGTAGAGGTAATATTTAAGACAACTGTGCCATAAAGAAGGAAGGTGTGCCAGGCACCATGGCTCATACCTGTAATCCCAGCAATTTGGGAGGCCGAGGCCAGCGGATCATGAGGTCAGGAGATCGAGACCATCCTGGTCAACATGGTGAAACCCCATCTCTACTAAAAATACAAAAATTAGCTGGGTGTGGTGGCATGCGCCTGTAATCCCAGCCACTCAGAGGGGCTGAGGCAGGTGAATGGCTTGAACCCGGGAGGTGGAGACTGCAGTGAGCCAAGATCACGCCACTGCACTCCAACCTGGTGATAGAGCGAGACTCCACCTCAAAAAAAAAAAAAAAAAGAAAGGTAGAAGGAACTAAAAGGTGGTAAAGTTTCTACATTCTACTTAAGGTGGTAAAAAGTTGATATTAATAGACTGTAATAAGTTATCTACATATATACTCCTAGAGCTATCACACAAAAAACTTCATAAAGAGATATACTCGAAATACTAAAAAATGTTCAAGGAACCCACTGTAAAACAGGAAAGGGAAAACAGAACAACAAAAATAATGAATGAAACAAAAATGGCAAATTTAAATCCAAAGTATCAAAAATTACATTAAACATAAATGGTTTATACATACCAACTAAAAGAAATGAGTAGAACTGATTATTTTAAAAAAGAACCCAACTAAACCAAGTGTAATGGTTTATGCTTATAATCCCAGCACTTTGGGAGGCCAAGGTAGGTGGATCACTTCAGCCCAGGAGTTTGAGACCAGCCTAGGCAACATGGAAAAACCCTGTCTCTACCAAAAAAACCCCAAACAAAACAAAAATTAGCCAGGTGTGATGGCATGCATCTGTAATCCCAGCTACTCTGGAGGCTGAGGTGGAGGACTGATTGAGTCTAGAAGGTTGAGGCTGCAGTGAGCCATGATTGCACCACAGCACTCCAGCTTGGGTGACAAAAGTGAGACCCTGTCTCAAAAAAAAAAAAAAAAAAGACCTAGGCCAGGCATGGTGGCTCATGTCTATAGTACCAACATTTTGGGAGGCCTGGGCAGGCATACTGCTTGAGCCCAGGAGTTCAAGACCAGCCTGGGCAACACAGCGAGACCCTGTCTCTATTTAAAAAAAAAAAAAAAAAAAAGACCCAACTATATGCTATCTACAAGAAACTTACTTCAAATATAGTTATGTGTCACACAGTAAGGACACATTCTGAGAAATGCACCATTATACAATAAGGTGACAAGGTAAATAAGTATAGCCATTATGGAAAACATATATGGAGATTCCTCAAAAAATTAAAAATAAGGCTGGATGCAGTGGCTCATGGCTGTAATCTCAGCACTTTGGGAGGCCAAGACAGGCAGACTGCTTGAAGCCAGGAGTTTGAGACCTGCCTGGTCAATATCATGAGACCCTGTCTCTACAAACAATATATATATTTTTTTGAGATGGATTTTCACTCTTGTCGCCCAGGCTGGAGTGCAATGGCAAGATCTTGGCTCACTGCAACCTCTGCCTCCTGGGTTCAAGTGATTCTCCTGCCTCAGCCTCCCAAGTAGCTGGGATCGTAAGCATGTGCAGCCACGCCTGGCTAATTATTTTGTATTTTTAGTAGAGATGGGGTTTTACCATGGTGGTCAGGCTAGCATCGAACTCCTGACTTCAGGTGATCCATCCGTCTCGGTCTCCCAAATTGCTAGGATTACAGGCATGAGCCACCACACCTGGCCTCTACAAACAATTTTTAAAAATTAGCTGAGTATAGTGGCACGTGCCTGTAGTAGGGAAGCTGAGGTAAAGCACTTGAGCCTACAGGGAGCTATGATTGCACTACTGTGCTACAGCCTTGGTGATAGAGCGAGACCCTGTCTCTAAACAAACAAAATTAAAAAACAAAAAAATTTAAATAGAACTACTATATGATTCAATAATTCCCCCTACTGGATATATATCTAAAGGATATAACTAACAAGGGTATGTTGAAGAGATATCTGTACTACTATGTTCATTGCAGCATTATTCACAATAGCTAAGATATGAAATCAACCTGTTTTCATTCATTGATGGACGAATGGAGAAAGAAAATGTGGCATACATATACAATGGAACACTATTCAGCTTTAAAAAAAGAATAAATTCTGTTGTTTGTGATAACATGGATAAACCTGGAGGACATTATGTTGAACGAAATAAGCTAGACACAGAAAGACAAATATCACATGATCTCACTTACATGTGGAGTGTAAAAAGTTGAACTCATAGAAATAGAGAGTAAAATGGTGGTTATCAGAGGTTGGTGGGTAGGGGAATTGGGGAAATACTAGACAAAGGACACAAAATTCAGTTAGGAGGAATAAGTTCAAGAGATCTATTGCTCATCATGGTGACTACAGTTAATAACTATATTGTATGTATTTTAAAAAGGGATATTAATATGTCATTTTTATTGAACAAAGTAGCATTACAGAAAAGGTGATTTCAGAGGCTGGGCACAGTGGCTCATGACTGTAATCCCAGCACTTTGGGAGGCCGAGGCAAGCGGATCACCTGAGGTCAGGAGTTTGAGATCAGCCTGAACAACATAGCAAAACACCGTCTCTACTAAAAATACAAAAATTAGCTGGGCGTGATGGTGGGTGCTTGAAATCCCAACAACTCAGGAGGCCGAGGCAGGAGAACTGCTTGAACCCGGGAAAGGAAGGTTGTAGTGAGCCGAGATCGTGCCACTGGGTTGCAGTCTGGGCAAAAAAGCGAGACTCCGACTCAAAAAAAAAAAAAAAAAAAAAGGTGATTTCAAAGCACGTAGCTCTTTCATTACAGCCTTAAGGGACGACATCTGATCAGTAAAAACAGGCTGCTGTGTTCCAGTTTTCTCTGATATTTGGCATTATCCTGAATACATATGCTCTGATTTGGAAAGAATCAGTCTGTAAAGATTTAATAGATTTGAGATTTGCATATTTAAAATATATTTCTTGTGACTAAAATGAAATGAAACCTTTTAATTTTTTTTTTTGAGATGGAGTCTCGCTTAGCTGCCCAGGCTGGTGTGCAATGGCGCGATCTCAGCTCACTGCAACCACCGTCTCCTGGGTTCAAGCGATTCTCCCGTCTCAGCCTCTCAAGTAGCTAGGTTTACAGGCACCCGCCATCATGACTGGCTCATTTTTGTATTTTAGTAGAGACGGGGTTTCACCATGTTGGCCAGGCTGGTCTTGAACTCCTAACCTAAGGTGATCCTCCCACCTCGGCCTCCCAAAGTGTTAGGATTACAGGCATGAGCCACCGTGCCCAGCCTATTTATTTATTTATTTATTTATTTATTTATTTTGAGACAGGGTCTCCATTTATTTATTTATTTATTTATTTATTTTGAGACAGGGTCTCAATTTATTTATTTATTTATTTATTTATTTATTTATTTATTTATTTATTTAGAGACAGGGTCTCACTCTATCACCCATGCTGGAGTGCAGCGGAGCAATCTTGGCTCACTGCAGCCTCTGCCTCCTGGGATCAAGCAATCTTCCCACCTCAGCCTCCCCAGTAACTGGGACTATAGGCTGGAGTGTAGTGGTGTGATCTCAGCTCACTGCAACCTCCGCCTCCTGGGTTTAAGCGATTCTCCTGCTTCAACCTTCCAAGTAGCTGGGGCTACAGGCGCCTGCCACCATGCCCAGCTAATTTTTGTATTTTTAGTAGATGAGGGGTTTCAGCATGTTGGCCAGGCTGGTCTGAAACTCCTGACCTCAAGTAACCCACCCACCTCGGCCTCCCAAAGTGTTGGGATTACAGGCATGAGCCACCGCATCCACCCTCTATAACACTCTTGAAATGACAAAATTACAGTGATGGAGAATAGATCAGTGGTTGCCAAAGTTTAGGGTTGGGGAAAGGTCTAACTGTTTTAAAGGAATAGCATGAGGGATTTTTCCTTGTGGTGATGGAACAGTTATATATCCTGATTGTGGTTATGGTTACACAAATTTACACATCTGATAAGACTTTATAGTAATATACACATACATACATATTTAAATGTAAAAACTGGTAAAAATCCAAACAAGGTCCATTATTAGCTAACAGTATTATACCAATATCAACTTCCTGGTTTTGAAAATGTATTATGGTTATATAAAAGGCTATAACAGACCGGGCACAGTGGCTCATGCCTGTAATCCCAGCACTTTGGGAGACCAAGGTGGGTGGATCACCAGAGGTCAGGAGTTCAAGACCAGCCTGGCCAACATGTCGAAACCCCGTCTCTACTAAAAATACAAAAATTAGCCGGGCGTGGTGCTGGGTGTCTGTAATCCCAGCTACTTAGGAGGTTGAGGCAGGAGAATTGCTTGAATCCTGCAGGCAGAGGTTGCAGTGAGCCGAGATTATGTCACCGCACCGCGGCCTGGATGACAGAGAAAGACTTCGTCTCGGCCGGGCACGGTGGCTCAAGCCTGTAATCCCAGCACTTTGGGAGGCCGAGACGGGAGGATCACAAGGTCAGGAGATTGAGACCATCCTGGCTAACCCGGTGAAACTCCATCTCTACTAAAAAATATAAAAAACTAGCCGGGCAAGGTGGTGGGCGCCTGTAGTCCCAGCTACTCGGGAGGCTGAGGCAGGAGAATGGCATAAACCCGGGAGGCGGAGCTTGCAGTGAGCTGAGATCCGGCCACTGACTCCAGCCTGGGCGACAGAGCGAGACTCCGTCTCAAAAAAAAAAAAAAAAAAAAAAGAGAAAGACTTCGTCTCAGGGGGTGGGAAAACAAAAAGCAAAAGGTTATAACTCAGCCAGGCACAGTGGCTCACACCTGTAATCCCAGCACTTTGGGAGGCCAAGGCAGGCAGATCATGAGGTCAGGAGATTGAGACTATCCTGGCCAACATGGTGAAACCCTGTCTCTACTAAAAATACAAAAATTAGCTGGGTGTGGTGGCATGTGCCTGTAATTCCAGCTACTTGGGAAGCTGAGACAGGACAATCGTTTGAATCAGGGAGTCGGAGGTTGCAGTGTGCTGAGACTGCATCACTGCACTCCAGCCTGGTGATAGAGTGAGACTCCATCTCAAAAAAACAAAAAAACAAAAAAACGTTATAACTGAAAGCCCTTGGGTGAAGTGTACATGGGAACCTGTACTACTGCAGCTTTTTGAGTCTTAAATTATTAAAAAATAAAATGATTTTTAAAAAAGTTCACATATACAAATAGATGAGTGTAGTCTAGGCATTATTTAAAACAAATAATGAGCAAGTATTTGCACTATGAGATTATATTAATACAATAATATATGGCAATGGTACAGTTACAGATTTATAAACAAGGAAGTCTGTATACTTAAGTATTGGGAATATGATAAAAAAAATACCCAGTGGCTCATGCCTTGTAATCCTAGTACTCAGGGAGGCCAAGGTGGGCAAGTCGCTTGAGCCCAGGAGTTCAAGACCAGGCTCAGCAACATGGTGAAATATCACCTCTACAAAAAAATGCAAAAATTAGTTGGGTGTAGTGGCACGTCTGTAGTCCCAGCTACTTGAGAGGCTGAGGTGGGACAAACACCTGAGCCTGTGGAGGTAGAGGCTGCAGTGAACCATGACTGTGCCACTGCACTCCAGCCTGGACAAAATCATTTATGAATCCGTAGAAAATTTTAATAGATTATTTAGTAAACAGTACTAGAAACTGCTGAACTATTCAGCAAAAAGTAAATTAGCTCTCTATTTCATGCAATATTCCAAAAGTGAATTCCAAATGATTTAAAGTTTTACGTATATAAATAACAATAAATAATACAATAGAATGTAAATAACTACCAATGAACTACAAAACAATTTGAAGAAAACATGTGAAAATATTTGTTTGTTCTCAGGGTGAGGCAGCCTTCCTAAATATTAAAAAGAAGTATTTAATAGTTTCTAATACATAAGACATTTAAACTCTTGTGTGTCAACAAAACATCATAAACCAAAAATAAAATAAGAAACCTGAAAGAAAATGTTTAAATTAAAAAAACTAGAAAAGGCCGGCCGTGGTGGCTGTGTCTGTAATCCCAGCACTTTGGGAGGCTGAGGTAGGCGAATCACTTGAGGTCAGGAGTTCTGAGACCACCCTAGCCAACATGGTGAAACCCCATCTCTACTAAAATTACAAATATTAGCTGGGCGTGGTGGCGTACGCCTGTAATCCCAGCTACTCGGGAGGCTGAGACACAAGAATCACTGGACCCCAGGAGGCAGAGGTTGCAGTGAGCAGAGATGGCGCCACTGCATTCCAGCCTGGGTGACAGAGTGATGCTGTGTCTCAAAAAAACAAACAAACAAAACCAACCAATCAACCAACCAATCAACAAAAAACCCCGAAAAAACAAACTAGAAAAAACATTTGCAAAATGTTACAAGCAAAAGGTTAAATAACCTTATTAAATAAGGTATTTACAAATTAGTAAGTATAAACACAGCCATGGAAGGATGGATAAAAGCTATGAATAGGCAATTCATAAAAAGTAAAATAATAAACAAATGAAAAACTTCATCTTTGCTAACAAGGAAAAGCAAATTAAAGCAATGTGGTACTTTTCTTACCTCTCAAATAGGCATATATTTATAAAAGTGACAAAATTTAAATGTTCATAAGCTACAGGGAAAAGAACCTCAAAGTGTACTGCTATAATTGTGATCTCTCTGACATTTATCTAATCTACTGATTTGGGATTTAGTCTATAATGCCATGTGCCATTTGCTAAACTTGCTTTTTACATATATGATCTATCTCCCCGATAAAACCAGAAACCTCAGGATAGTAGTTTTCACTTTTTTGTTTTTCCAACATTAAAATAAAAACCAACATGTAGTAGGCATCCAATATTGTTTTTAATGATGTTAGTGAAAATTATAAAACCTCTGAATCAGAGAAGAGTGAATAAAGGTACACCCCCAGCCTACAACTCCCTAATCTACAGAAAGTGCCATCCTGATTCCTGGATTATCCTTACCATCTGGTTCCACCATTCCTATCTCAGGCTGCCAACTACTGCTTAGGAGTATCACACTCCTCAGTGCTGTGCAGAAAACATCCTTCCTTTGTCAGTTTCCTGTGTCAGTTCCTAGCACAGTAGCCCAAGCTCCCTCTGAGCAGATGCCTGACAAGAGGACATGACCTCTCCTCTACAGAGCCTCTATTCTCTCTTTTTAGACTAGAGGAAGAGATTCCCTCATCCTTTTTAAGGCCACTGCCCATGTTCTTGATCCCATTTGAGATCTTTCCCCTAAAATTATGCATTTCCTTCTGGTACTTTCCATTTTTCCATCTCTAGCCATCATATCCCTTTGTTTACAAATAGACACGGATGTTCTAAACAGATTTTTAGAGCTTTAACTCTATGAGCTTCTCTTTTCCTCATTACTACTAAACCTGTTAAGATGTACTTGGCTCGGCCGGGCGCGGTGGCTCAAGCCTGTAATCCCAGCACTTTGGGAGGCCAAGACGGGCGGATCACGAGGTCAGGAGATCGAGACCATCCAGGCTAACATGGTGAAACCCCGTCTCTACTAAAAACACAAAAAATTAGCCGGGCGAGGTGGCGGGCGCCTGTGGTCCCAGCTACTCAGGAGGCTGAGGCGGGAGAATGGCGAGAACCCGGGAGGCGGAGGTTGCAGTGAGCTGAGATCCGGCCACTGCACTCCAGCCTGGACGACAGAGCAAGACTCCGTCTCAAAAAAAAAAAAAAAAGATGTACTTGGCTTTCACTTCCTTACTTTCCACCTCTCCTTTATGACTTCATTATGATCTTAATTCCTTCATTCTCCCTTAACAACCTCATTGTGTTCTTAATTCCTTCGTTCTCAAATCTACAAATAACCTCCTGATGAAATCTAATTCCTGCCCTCAGTTTTCATTCTCCTTGACTTGCATTTGACATGTTACGGTTAACTTATTTCTCAAAAGCTTCTCTGTTTCCTGGTTCTCTTGACACAATGACTACTCAATTTTAGCTTTTCTTCTTCTACCATTCACATATCAAAATTTTATTTGGGTCCTTTTAAGGACCAGGCATTGGATTAAATGTTAGGGGATGCAAGGAAGAAAAAGACAAAGTTCTTATTCTCAAGTTGATGTGTTCATTTTCCAGGTCAGTCAGTCAGTCATTCAACAAACTTCCATTGAAAAGCCAGGCACTGTGCTAGATGATGGCCTTTAAAAAGTTACGGCCATTAGCCGCACATGGTGGTGCATGCCTGTAGTCCCAGCAACTCAGGAGGCCTGAGGTAGGAGGTTCATTTGAGGCTGCAGTGAGCGATGATTATGCCTTGGCACTCCTGCCTGGGTAACAGAGTAAGACCCAGTCTCTACACACACACACACACACACACACACACACACACACACACACACACAAAAGCCAAGACCCATCCCTGCCTTCACTGAGTTCATGGCAAAGGAATTAAGTAAGCAATGTCATATTTGTTGCAGGTGTCATGACAGAGCAGTCAAATGCATTTGTTTCAGGGGCTAGGGAAGAATGTCTACAGTATTGGCTTCCTGATCCTCTGTTCTTCTCTCCATATCCTTTCTCCCACACAAAGGCTCATCCATACTCAGGATGGGTTTTGATTATCACCTCCATTATCTCACTTCTGAACATACTTCACCATTCTCCAAGTACCTGCTGACTGTCTATCACCTTACACTGTAAACCAAATTAATTACCTTCCCTTTAAACCTAATTTATTCTCTAAACATCCTTATTTCTGTTAAGGATTCCACCACTGTCTCAGACTCTCCAGCGCCAGTTTACATACCACTTTCCCGAAATGTCTCTTTGCCCAGGTTCTCTCTGATCTTTCTACTTGCATAACCACCAACCCATTTCATGCCTCTATCACCTCACACCCAGTGTTATATCCAAGCTAGGCTAAATCATCTGACTCACAGGGAAAGAGAGGGAGCTTTTAAAAAACAGTCTTGGGTCTCCAGTCTGAAGATTTGGGTTTGGGATATCTTGAGTGGGAGCCCCAGAATCCTGGTTTTCCATAACACTGATCCAGTCTAGGCCTTCTACTGACTCCCAGTGCAGCTAACATCTCTCCAACCCCATTCCCCAGCAGTCTTCCTAAAGTGTTAGATTCATCCTGCTCAAAGTGTTCAATGGTTTCCCACTGAATAAACAATAGATTTGAAAATATCTGGATACATAGGAAATGCTTCATAGTTTGGCCCCTGCTATGGGTTGAACTATGTCTCCCCCAAAAAGATATGAAGTCCTAACCTCCAGTACCACAGGATGTGACCTTATTTGGAAATAGGGTCGTTGAAGATGTAATTAGTTAAATAAAGATAAGGTCATTCTGGAGTATTGTGGGCCCCTAATCCAATATGACTGGTGTCCTTATAAGAAGACAATCATGTGAAAACAGACACAGAGAAAATGCCATTTGAAGACAGAGGATTTGAGTGATCATTTACAATCCAAATAACACATAGGGCTCTTGGAAGCTAAGGAGAGATGCATGGAACAGATTCACACCCCCAAGAAGGAACCAACACTGCCAACACCTTGACTTTGGGCCTCCAGAACTGTCAGATAATACATTTCTGCTGTCTTTAGCCACCAGGTTTATGGTACTTTGTTAGGGCAGCACCAGGAAACCAATACGGGTCCCCAAACTACATTTGCAACCTCACCTTTCACTGTTGAACTCACTCTGTTAAAGTCAAACTGGTGCAAAATTCTTACACTATTGAGCTTTTCTTTCATAAGCACTCTACTTCTGGAAGCCTTTTTTCACTTACCACAAAATCATACCATATGTTAGTGGCCAGCTCGTATTTTACTTTGTCTCGATGCTTCCCATCCATCCTGCTCTTCTCAATAATGGCACTACATGCACAATACAACTAAATGCACAATAATTTACCAAATGCTGCAACGCACCAAGCCTTCTTAAATGTCTATATTCACTTGGTAGGGCTGCCATAAAAGTATTACAGACTCGGTGGGTTCAACAACAGAAATTTATTTTCTCACAGCTCTACAGGCCAGAAGTCCAAGATGAAAGTGTCAGCAAGTCTGGTTTCCTATGAGATCTCTTTCCTTGGCTTGCAGATGGCCACCATCTTACTATATCCTCACCTGGTCGTTCCTCTGTGTATTTGTTTTTGATGTCTGTGTGTACAAATTTCCTTTTCTTACAAGAACATCAGTCACATCAAATTAAAGCCCACCCTAAAAACCTCTTTTAATCAACTACTTAAATTTTTTTTTCCTTTCTTTGAGACAGGGTCTTGTTCTGTTACTCAGGCTAGAGGGCAGTGGTGCAAACATGGCTTACCACAGCCTCAAGCTCCTGGGCTCAAGCAATCCTCCCACTTCAGGCTCTCGAATAGCTGGAACCACAGGCATGTACTACCATGCCTGGGTAATTTGTACATTTTTTGTAGAGATGGTATCTCCCCATGTTTCCCAGGCTGGTCTCGAACTCCTGAGCTCAAGCAATCATCCTGCCTCGGCCACCCAAAGTGCTAAGATTACAAACATGAGCTACCATGCCCGGTCTTTAAAGACCATCTCCAAGAACAGCTTTATGGTCATTTTCTAAAATATCAGTATATAAAATCCTACCACACTCTCATTAATGACCACACAGTGTTCAAAAGAAGGGATTGGATATATACAAAGCAAATAAAAAGGAATGTGTGAACACATGACGGGGGCTAAATAAAACTGAAGAAATACGAAGAACAAGAGTATTACAGGGCCAATGCTGTGGTCAACTATTAATGTTCATATAGGAAAAGAAAGTGGGGAGAAGACTAGTTTAAGAAATAGTAAAAGAAAAAACAGCAGGCCAGGTGTGGTGGCTCACACCTGTAATTCCAGCACTTTGGAAGGCTGAGTGAGGCAGGTGGACCACTTGAGCCTAGGAGTTCAATACCAACCTGGCAACATGGCGAAACCCCGTCTCTACTAAAAAATACAAAAATTAGCCAAGCATGGTGGCATACTCTTGTAGTCCCGAGAGGAAGGAGGATCACTTGAGCTCAGGAGTTTGAGACCAGCCAGGTCAACATAGTGAGACCCAGTCACTACTAAAAATTTAAAAAATTAGCTGGGTGTAGTAGAGCATGCCTATAGTTTCAGCTACTTGGGAAGCTGAGGAGGGAGGATTGCTTGAACCTGGGAGCTCGAGGCTGTGGTGAGTTGTGATGGCACCACTCAACTCCAGTCTGGACCACAGGGTGAGACCCTGTCTCAAAAAAAAAAAAAAAAAGAAAGAAAAAGAAAAAGAAAAAAGATTAGGAGATAAAGTTATGACAACCTCAAGGAAAACAACCAAAAGCAAAGAGTTTTTAAAAAGGACAGAATAGATAAAAACATTATATGAACGACCCAGGAAGTTCAGTATCAGAAAGCTGCTGACAGAAAGAACCAAAAAATGGAGAGCTATGAGTCTGCAGATCTAATAAGGGGCCCACCAAGTACACCTCTATGGAATTCCAGACTATATAGAACATAAAAGCTTTCAGAAAAGAAGAAAAACTACTTTCCTATATGAAACTTCCTATTTCTCAAGAACAAAAAGGGATGTCAGAAGCCATGAAGCAATGACTTCAAAATTTTGGGGAAAATAATAGGCAACCTAGAATTTTATAGTCAACCAAACCATCATTCGAACATGAGGGTCTTAAAAACAAGACACCAGAGGCTAGACACGGTGGCTCATGCCTGTAATCCCAGCACGTTGGGAGGCCGAGGCGGGCTGATCACAAGGTCAGGAGACTGAGACCAGCCTGGCTGAACACAGTGAAACTTCATCTCTACTAAAAACACAAAAAATCAGCCAGGCATGGTGACGGGTGCCTATAGTCCCAGCTGCTCAGGAGGCTGAGGCAGGAGAATGGCGTGAACCCAGGAGGCAAAGCTTGCAGTGAGCCGAGATCGAGCCACTGCACTCCAGCCTGGGGAACAGAGTGAGACTCCATCTCCAAAACAAACAAACAAACAAAAAAACAGATACCAGAAAGAGTCAAAATTTATCTGCCATGTACCTCTTCTCTCAGTAAGTGACTTGCGAATGAACTCTAGTAAGATAGATAGATATACTGATCGACTGATTGACTGACTGAGACGGAGTCTCACTCTGTTGCCTAAACTGAAGAGCAATGGTGTGATCTCGGCTCTGCAACCTCCACCACCCGGGTTCAAGAAAGTCCCCTGCCTCAGTCTCCCAACTAGCTGGGATTACAGGTGCCCACCACTATGCCTGGCTAATTTTTGTATTTTTAGTAGAGACAGGGTTTTACCATTCTGGCCAGGCTGATCTTGAACTCCGGGCCTCAAGTGATCCACCCACTTCAGCCTCCCAAAATGCTGGGTTTACAGGCATGAGCCATCGTGCCCCCTAGCCTCTAGTAAGATTTAAAAAACAAATAAAAAGAAAGATTGATATCCAAGATCAGTGGACCCAACCTCCCCGCATCCCCCTCAAAGAAAAACCGGTAAGGAAAATACCAGTATGACTGTGTGGATAGCCTAAAAAACAGTTAGTGTAAACTGGTCTTGGAGTGGAGTGTATGACTAGCCTAAATTTGGGCCACAGTGTATGGTCTAAACTAGCCTTGACAGGCTAGAGTGTATGATTGAGATCTTGGGGAAAAGTGAAACTATAATAACAGGCAAATAGACAAGAAAATTAGAAACTCCAGGGACAAAATTTTATGAGAAAGTTACAGTTCAAATATAAAATATAAAGACATGATTGGAAGCAACTGATAGTTTCAGAAACAGAATTCACTTTTTCTTCATTTTCTCGTTTGAATAGCCCAGGGTCTATGACATTGAACCTATAGAGAAAGAAATAAAAACCCAGAAAATGCTGCTTGGCCTGACAGTGAACAATATTTACTTCGCTATAATAATGCAAATACTAAGAGGGCGCGGTGGCTCACGACTGTAATCCCAGCACTTTGGGAGGCCGAGGCGGGTGGATCACCAGGTCAGGAGATCGAGACCATCCTGGCCAACATGGTGAAACCCTGTCTCTACTAAAAATACAAAAATTAGCCAGGCATGGTGGCATATGCCTGTAATCCCAGCACTTTGGGAGGCCAAGGCGGGCGGATCACTTGAGGCCAGAAGTTTGAGACCAGCTTGGCTAACAAGGTGAAACCCTGTCTCTGTTAAAAATACAAAAATTAGCCAGGCATGGTGGCAGATGCCTGTAATCCCAGCTACTTGGGAGGCTGAGGCAGGAAAATCACTTGAGCCTGGGAGGCAGAGGTTGCAGTGAGCCAAGATCACGCCACTGTGCTCTAGCCTGAGTGACAGAGCAAGACTGTCTCAAAAAAATAAAAATTAAAAAAAAAAAAAAAAGAAAGAAAGAAAGAAACAAGAAAAGGAAAAAGGAGAGGAAGAAAGAAGGAAAGAGTGCTGAAAATTAACCTAAAAAAGGAGGTTCAAGAGTACTTCCGAAAGTTAGAAATATAATCACTTTATGAGTTTAATTGGTTTTTTGTTTTGTTTTTTTTGAGACAGAGACTTGCTCTGTCACCCAGGTTGAACTGTGTCCCCCAAAAGATGTTAAAATCATAACCCCCTACTCAGATCCTGTGAATGTGAACTTATTTAGAAAGAGGATCTTTGCAGATGATCAAGTTGAGATGAACTCATTAGGATGGTCCCTACTCCAATGACTGGCACACTTATTTTGAAAAAGGAAATTTGGACACAAGAGACAGATATGCACAGAGGGAAAACAATCTGAAGATACAGAGAGAATGCCATCTACAAGGTAAGGGATGCCTGAGGCTACCAGAAGCTAGAAGAAAATCACAGAACAGATTCTCCCTCACAGCCCTCAGGACTTCCCTAGCCTCCAAAACTCTGAGACAATAAATTTCTATTGTTTAAGCCACCCAGTTTGTGGAGTTTTGTTACAGAAGTCTGAGGAAACTAATAAACAGCAGCAGAACAGGAAATAATACAAATATTAAATAGGGGGATAGTGTAAGGTAAATTCCCATTTTTCACACTGGAGAGGCAAAAAATTATGTTGTCTTTTTTATTAATAAAAGAATTAAGAAGAAATAGCATATACATATAATTTAGAATTATGGAGGTCACCAAAAAGCAGAATGTAAAGAAACTGAAGCCCTTGTGCATTGCTGGTGGGAATATAAAATGATGTAGTACTGTGAAAAACAGCATCGTGATTACTCAAAAAATTAAACATGGAGCTACCATATGATCCAGTAATTTTACTTCTAAGAATATACTCAAAAGAACTAAAAGCAGGGACTGGAACAGATGTTTGAACATCCATGTGTTTTGTTTTGTTTTTCAATGGAGACAGTCTCACTCTGTCACCCAGGCTGGAGGGCAGTGGCACCATCTGGGCTCACTGCAACCTCCACTTCCTAGGTTCAAGCGATTCTCCTGCCTCAGCCTCCCAGGTAGCTGGGAATTACAGGAAAGCGCCCCCATACCTGGCTAATTTTTGTATTTTTGGTAGAGATGGGATTTCGCCATGTTGTCCAAGCTGGTCTTGAACTCCTGACCTCAGGTGATCCGCCTGCCTCGGCCTCCCACAGTGCTGGGATTACAGGCATGAGCCACCGCACCCAGCCTACACCCATGTTCATAGATAGCACCATTAGTCACAACAGCCAAAAGGTGGAAGCAGCCCAAGTATCCATCAATGAATGAATGGATACATATAATGTGGTATAAATATACAACAGAATATTATTCAACCATAAAACGGAAATTCTAATACATGCTACAACATGGATGACTTGAAAACAAGGTCATCTATGTGAAATAAACAGGATACCTTTGTGAAATAAACCAGACGCCAAATGACAAATATGATTCCACTTACACGAGGTAACTATTATAGTCAAATTCATAGAGACAGAAGGTAGAATGGTTGCCAGCAGCTAGGGGAAGAGGAAATGGGGAGTTAGTGTTTAATGGATATGCAGTTTCAGTTGCAGGAGATGAAAAAGTTCTGGAGATGGATGGTGGTGATGGCTGCACAACAGGAATGTACTTAATGCCAATGAATTGTGTACTTTAAAAGTAGTTAAAATGATAAATTTAATGTTATATATATTTTACCACGAGAAAAGTATGTATATGAACACATTAAGATGTAAGAACTTTTCAGGCCAGGCGCGGCGGCTCACGCCTATAATCCCAGCACTTTGGGAGGCAGAGGCAGGCGGATCATGAGGTCAGGCAATTGAGACCATCCCCGCCAACATGGTGAAACCCCGTCTCTACTAAAAATACAAAAATTAGCTGGGCATGGTAGCATATGCCTGTAATCCCAGCTACTTAGGAAGCTGAGGCAAGAGAATCACTTGAACTCAAGAAGCGGAGGTTGCAGTGAGCCGAGATCGCGCCACTGCACTCCAGCCTGGTGACAGAGCAAGACTCCATCTCAAAAAAACAAAACAAAACAAAACACCTTTTCAGTGCTGCAGAGGCTCTCTCATACCTCTTTCCAGTCACAACCTCCCACCTCCTGTCAGAGGAAGGGATCTGACCTTTATCATTGTAGTTTAGTTTTTCTCCGTAATTCTGCTATATCTACTTTTTCTTGTCCATCTGGTTTCTTTCACCCAACCTTTTATCTACGAGATTCACCCATGTTGTTGTGTGTACTGGTAGTTTGTTTCTTTCTATTACTGAATAAAATTCCATTTTATCAATAGTGTATATCAATCTTTTTTTTTGAGACACAGTCTCGCCCTGTTGCCCAGACTGGATGGAGTGCAGGGGCGTGATCTCACCTCACTGCAACTTCTGCCTCCTAGGTTTAAGCCATTCTCCTGTCGCAGCCTCCTGAGTAGCTGGGATTACAGGCGTGCACCATCACACCCAGCTAATTTTTGTAATTTTAGTAGAGATGGGGTTTCACCATGTTGGCCAGGCTGGTCTCGAACTCCTGACCTCAACTGATCTGCCCACTTTAGCCTCCCAAAGTGCTGAGATTACAGGTGTAAGCCACCACGCCCAGCCATATATCACAATTTATTTAACCATTCTCCTGTTTTTGGACACCTGATTAGGTTCCATTTTTTCTGGCTACAATACATAGAGCTGCAGTGAATATCTGTATGTGTACTTTTGTGTAGACATATATGTTTCATTTCTCAAAGGTGAACACCTAGAATTGAAATTCCTGGGTTATTAGATAGGTGCATGTTTCATAAATATTGCCAAACAGTTTTCTAAAACTGTAGAGTTGGTTTACATTCCCATTTAAAAACCTTGGAGATCATCTGTGCTCTACTCAAGAAGCTTTAATTCAACAAAGGCAGGCTGGCAGGGCACTGACTTTGGTTTTTTTTTTTTTTTTTTTTTTTTTTTTGAGACAGAGTTTCATTCTTTGGTGCCCAGAATGGAATGCAGTGTGCGATCTCAGTTCACTGCAATCTTTGTCTCCTGGGTTCAAGGAATCCTCCTGCCTCAGCCTCCCGAGTAGCTGGGATTACAGGCACATGACACCACACCTGGCTATTTTTGTATTTTTGGAAGAGATGGGGTTTCACCATGTTGGCCAGGCTGGTCTTGAACTCCTGACCTCAAGTGATCTGCCCACCTCGGCCTCCCAAAGTGCTGGGATTACAGGCGTGAACCACATTGCCCAGCCTTTTTTTAAAAAAAGGCTCTTTAAGTGATTCTGATTCACAATCAGGTTAAGAAGTATCTTAAAGGATAATTACAATGTTTGTAATCATAATAAAATAAGCTACTCTTACAGCTTAGAAACAAAATGAAGCAGGAAAGAATATGATGTGAGCTTTATTTAAGGATACTACTTGACTGGCAAAAGCCTACTCACAGTTCTGGTTTTCTCTTACCTTAGTTATTTGAACTGCATCATCCATTACCACTCACTGGAATTCCATAAATATCTTTTTTTTTTTTTTTTTTTTTGGTTGTGTCACCTGCAACCAAAGGAAAAATACCTTTAGAAATATACAACATCCCTGAGCAGATTGTTTTAGCTTAGGAATGCAAGATCAGCCTAGGCAACATGCAAAATCCCATCTCCACAAAAAGCAGACAGGCAGGGTGGCACACGCCTATAATCCCAGCTACTTGGGAGGCTGAGGTGGGAGGATTGCTTGAGCCCAGGAGGTGGAGTTTGCAGTAAGCTGAGATTGTGCCACTGCACTCCAGCCTGGAAACAGAGTGAGACCCAGTCTCAAAAGAAAATAGCCAGGCACGGTGGCTCACGCCTGTAATCCCAGCACTTTGGGAAGCCAAGGTGGGTGAATCCCTTGAGGTCAGGAGTTTGAGACCAGCCTGGCCAACATGCTAAAACCCTGTATCTACTAAAAATACAAAAATTAGCCGGGCATAGTGGCACGCATCTGTAATCTCAGCTGTTCGGGAGGCTGAGGCAGGAGAATTGTTTGAACCCAGGAGGTGGTGGCTGCAGTGAGCCCAGATCGCGCCACTGCACTCCAGTTCAGGCGATAAAGTGAGACTCCATCTCAAAAAGAAAAATAAGGCCAGGTGCAGTGACTCACGCCTGCAATCCCAGCACTCTGGGAGGCAGAGGCAGGCGGATCACCTGAGAAGTCAGGAGTTCGAGACCAGCCTGGCCAACATGGTGAAACCCCATCTCTACTAAAAATACAAAAATTAGCCAGGCACGGTGGTGGGTGCCTGTAATCCCAGTTACTTGGGAGGCTGAGGCAGGAGAATCGCTTGAACCCAGGAGGGGGAGGTTGCAGTGAGCCGAGATTGTGCCAGTATACTCCAGCCTGGGCAACAGAGTGAGACTCCATCTCAATCAATCAATAAAACAGTCCTATTTAAACACTACGGATGGTTTTGGAGAATGGAGTATATTCTAACAAGATGTTTCACAGAGATCCTTAAAATTCCAGGAGTCACAGAACAAAGCTCCATCTTAAATAGTTCAGATTTCTGAATAGCTCATAGGTCTTTCAAGTAAGGGTAGTATGGAACACTCCTCTCTGTCCCACAACTTGGACTATGCCACCACAGGGTTGTTTATACACCATTAGGCCCTTCCTAGGGAACATATGGCAGTGTCTAAAGATACTTTTGACTATCACAATTAATAGCAGGGAGGCTGTGCTACTGGCATCTAGGGGACAGAGGCCTAGGATGCTGCTAAGCATCTTACAAATCACAGGACAGCCCCCTGTAACAATGTATCTGGTCCTATATGTCAACCATGCCAAGGCTGAAAACCTCTACATTGATCAAAGACCTACCTTTAGTCAATGACTGTGTGAAGTGGTAGTACAAGAGCCTAGTCATTTCTACCCCTTGTGGTATTCCTCTTTCAGACAACCTGGGTAGGCAGAGACTTTGTCAGGTGTGCACTGCAGTCTGATGGCTCTCCATACCCAAACATGTTCCCTTCCCCTTTTCTTCACAGGCATTACTCCTCTAATAAGCCCTTTGCCCTCCAATCCCATCTGTGTCTGCTTCCTGTAGAATCCAGCTGGCACAGAAATTAACATTCACATTCACACTGAATGGAGTGTACATTCACACTGATGGAGAAACAAGAACCACTGGGGGGGAGGGGGGAAGTCCCAATAAATAAGCCAAAATGTTAAAAATTCTAGACTTCTGTACTATCCAAGTATTCCATAACAGCCATCTATTATTTATACATAATAAAGAAAATATTAAAGTAAGACTTTATACTAGATTTTGCTCCTGAAGACATGTTCTAATGGCAGGCTAAATTGCTATACTTTGTATATACAGTGTACCCAAATTCAAGGAAGGGTGAACAACTGTTGGTGTTCTTCAAAAAAAAAAAAAAAGCATATTCCCAGGTACTAAGGAAATAAAAGATCAGACAATGGGCTTCACAGACATTTCATAAGCTCAGCTTCCTCATTTGTTAAATCAAAGTTATACTATTAATAGTTTAAAAACTTTTAGAGGAGACTACAGAGCCCATTCAGTTTGCCCTCCTGCTTTCAGAGATGAGACCAATGTCCCAGACAGAATGACAATAACTGGGCAAGCAAAGCACAGTTGTTGGCTTTGCTTCTCAATGTCTGGGTCCATTTTTCTTTCCAGGTACAATGTAATGCACCTAAATGAAGAAAGCACATTAAGCAAACAGTTCCAAAAAGGTTACAATATTAAGATTATTCCAAGAACTATTCAAAATCTAGCCCTTCACTCCATCATGAAAACTGAATGGTGGCATCTGATACTGCCATTCCAGGTTTTCTTTCTGAGTACTCAACTCCCTCAGCACATAAATAGGCTCAAGGCTTTAACATCTTTAAAAAACCTCTCTAGAACAAACTACATTCCCAATGCCTCCCATCCCAGCCATTATTTCCCTCCCCCTTTCCTCCTTGTCAATATTCTCAATAGTTCATACTCTCCCACCTCAAACCAGGGGCCTTTGACATAACACCCTCACCTGGCCTCTATAGAAACTGCTCTTGATTCATCAGTCACCGATGATCTCAAATTACAGGATCTGACCACCCTAAAATTCCCATCATCACTCCCTCAGAATTTCTTTTCCTCAGCAGAAGTACCTAGAACTATCCCTTAAATGTTGGTGTTCCCGGTGTTCCATCTTCCAATCTTCTCACTCTGTACCAGTGGCTGCACATCAGAATTGCTGGGGGAGCTTTCAAAAATTCCTGGTGCCCAAGTACAGCTCAGGTGCATCATAATCTTGGGAAAGAGGGGGTTGGGGCTGAGTTCCTGGAAATGTCTGTCTGGATGTTTGGTTTTAAGCACTCCAGGGATTCCAATGTGTAGGCAGTGCTAAAAAGCACTCCTCCATCCAGTCTTCTTGAACTCCTCTTTTCTTCCCACATCCATTTCCAGCCTCAGGCTCTTTCCAAACTCCAAACCTATAAATTCCCTTGCCTTCTAAACCTGCATATTCACAAGCACCTCTGATTCAAATAATCAACACTCACAGAAATGTTATCTTCTCCCATATCTCTTCTTCCTTAATTGCTTATTTCAATGGATAAAAATTACCACCTACTCATTGAGTTAGCAAACTTTTTCTGTAAAAAGCCACACAGTAAATGTTTGGCTCTGTAGGCCAAACAGCCTTTGTCACAATTACTCACCTCTGCTGTTGTGGCAAAAAAGCAGTCATAGATACATAGTTTCAGCAGAGCTATATTCTAATAAAACTTTATTTATGAACCTTTAAATGTTAATTTTATATAATTTCCATGTTACAAAATAGTAGTCTTCTTTTGGGTTTTTTTTTTTTTTTTGAGACAGAGTCTCACTCTGTAGCCCAGGCTGGAGTGCAGTGGCACAATCTCGGCTCACTGCAAGCTCCGCCTCCCAGGTTCAAGCCATTCTCCTTCCTCAGCCTCCCGAGGAGCTGGGACTACAGGCACCCACCACCATGCCCGGCTAATTTTTTGTATTTTTTAGTAGAGATGGGGTTTCACCGTGTTAGCCAGGATGATCTCAATCTCCTGACCTCATGATCCGCCCGTCTCGGCCTCCCAAAGTGCTAGGATTACAGGTGTGTGCCACCGTGCCCAGCTCTTTTTTTGATTTTTTTTTCCAACCACTCAAAGATGTAAGAAACATTCGTAGTTGGTGGGCTATGCAAAAACTGGCATTGGGTTGTAGTTTGCCAACCCAGATCTACCCCCTTGCCAAGCTAGAAATCCTAGTTGTCCCAATTACTTTCTTTTCCTTAGCCGTAGAGTCAATCCTTAACTCTGTTGCAAACTACTTTAACTGTTTATGGCCTCCCCCAACTAACAGTAAGATCCTTGAGGGTGAGTGGAGGTTGCAGTGAACTATGATTTTGCTACTGCACTCCAGCCTAGGTGGCAGGGCGAGATCCTGTCTCTAAAAGATAAAAATAAAAAGATCCTTGAGGGTAAGGACTGTGTCTTAATAATATCCACACAGCCTAGCAGAGTGTCTAGAACACTGTAGGCAATCTTCCTTTAAGTCTTTCGCCTAGTTCAAAACACACAGAAATTCCACCACCACGAAAGGCCATTACATATCCTATTAATTTGAATCTTTCTTTATTCTAAGGCATCAGTTTCTTTTTAGTTTAACTTATTACTGAACTTGATAATAAAGTTTAAAGGGAGGAAAAAACTCAGCAAATTTTAAAATGCATTAAATAAAGGCTCAGGCAGACATGACCCATATTTCGTATTAAGCACAAGTAATAAAGATCATTGCTATCCAATTACTTAATAACTGCTTAATTTCTGTTTTCTGGGTACTTTTTCTGCTTGGAAATTTGAGACAATCAACTTAGTCAAATCTTGGAAGATGTCAGTACAATGGCTGATTACCAATTATAGATAATCAACACATCAAAAAGCAGCAGCTCAACAAGGATCAGAATAAAAATAGGTATATATTAAATATGTGTCAGACACTGTATCGAACTGTACAATGTATATTATTCAAGGTTACCTTCAAAACAGCACAGGAAATAGACACTTCATTTTGAAGATACTACCAATGAAGAAACTATGGCACAGAGTAGTTATTAATAAATAACTTGTCTACAAGCAACTGGTACATGGCAAGACTGAGACTCAAACCCAGGTGTATATGATTTCAAAATCTGCTCTTACCCACTAGCTAAACAAAGCCTATAATTCATGTATGTCAACAACCACATGAGGAAAAGAGCTTTATCCAAAAGGAACTGAATGAAAAGTTTTAAAGCCCTGTTTGAAATGTACCATAGCTGTCATATACTCCTAAGGATGGTGCAATGTACACAGCTGGTGAGGCTTTCCAATCATGGTCTAACTAAATGAATAAAACAAATGGGAAGAGCCAATTTGTGGATATGGCAGACCCTCCTACCCCAAAGACGGGAAATAAAATCTTTTTCACAAATCAAACAGAGTCCACAAATCAAACAATAGTACCATCCCCAACTGTTAACAGAGCCATTCATAGGAAGTCCCATGCTTACTACGGCAACTACTGATCTTGCTACTCACCACATTTCTACTTTTTTGCTTCCTCAGGAAGCAGACAGGAAAATCGCTCTCCTGATCTATTTTGTAAAGAGGAGCTATCATTTAAAAATAGAGTTTTATAAGTGAATATGTAGCCAGGCACAGTGGCATGTGCCTATAGTCCCCAGCTACTCCAGAGGCTAAGGCAGGATCACTTGAGCCCAAGAGTCAGGGTTTAGCCTGGGCACCCTGTCTCGTTTTTAAAAAAAGAAGAAAAAGAGAATACGTACAAAGTAATTAATACTTTGCCTGACACTCAATATTTCTCTATACTAAACTCCATCTTTAAAAAACACTGTCCTTTTTTTTTTTTTTTTCTTTGAGACGGAGTCTCACTCTATCGCCCAGGCTGGAGTGCAGTGGTATGATCTCAGCTCATTGCAACCTCTGCCACCCGGGTTCAAGTGATTCTCCTGCTTCAGCCTCCAGAGTAGCTGGGATTACAGGCGCCTGCCACTCTGCCCAGCTAATTTTTGTATTTTTAGTAGAGATGGGATTTCACAATCTTGGCCAGGCTTGTCTTGAACTCCTGACCTCAAGATCCACCTGCCCCAGCCTCCCAAAGTGCTGGGATTACAGAGCCACTAAGCCCTGAAGTCTGACCTTTTTTTTTTTTTTTTTTGAGATAGGTCTCACTATGTTGCCCAGGTTGGTCTCTAACTCCCAGCCTCAAGCAATTCTCCCACTTCAGCCTACCAAGTAGTTGGGATTACAGGCATGTGCCACTACACCCAGCTCTATCTTTTTCTAATCTAGTAATACAGCAAACTAGAAAATTATTAAAACTCTCCAGCTACCAAAATCTAGAAATGTTGGATAAATGTAAACATCCTTTGAAAAGCTTAGCTAAGTTCTCAAGGGAGCAGGAAAAACTACCAATGGCAAGAAAGCAAAAAGTGAACCAAAGCTAAAGCTGACCTCTGTATTGGGCCCAGGAGCATTTGTTAAGACTTCTGAATAACAAGGGAGGAAAGAAGACAGGAAATAGGAGAAGGGTAGGAAGGGCTCTGGAGAAAAAGTCTCTCATGAAATTGTGGCTCTCTAAGGCCCAAGGTCTCAATGAAAATAGATCAGAGAAAATCTACCTTCAAGAATAAGGAGACCCCAAACAAATGGAAAGACATCCTATGTCTTTTTTTTTTTTTTTTTTTTTTCCAGAAATAAAAAAGCTTTCATGTCTGTAATCCCAGCACTTCGGGAGGCCGAGGCTGGCGGATCACTTGGGGGTCAGGAGTTCGAGACCAGCCTGGCCAACATGGTGAAACCCCATCTCTACTAAAAGTACAAAATGTAGTTGGGCATGATGGTGTGTGCCTGTAATCCCAGCTACTTGGGAGGCTGAAGCAGGAGAACTGCTTGAACCTGGGAGATGCAGGTGGCAGTGAGCCAAGATTGTGCCACTGCACTCCAGCCTGGGAAACAGAGCAAGACTCCGTCTCAAAAAAAAAGAAAAAAAAAAAGAAATTAAAAAGCTGACCCTAAAATTTATATGGAATGGCAAGGGACTCCGAATGGCCAAAACAATCCTGAAAAAGAAAAACAAAGTTGGAGAACTCATATTTCCTGATTTCAAAATTTACTGCAAAGCACCGGTAACCAAAGCTGTGTGGTAATGGTATAATAAGTGATACATAGATCAATGGAATAGTTTTAAATGAGTCGAGAAATAAATCCACACACCTATAGTCAACTGATTTTTATTATTTTATTTTTTAGAGACAGTGTCTCATTCTGTCACCCAGGCTGGAGTGCAGTGGCACAATCAGAGCTCACTGTAGCCTTCACCTCCTGAGCTCAAGTGATCCTCCTGCCTCACTCTCCCCAGAGGCATACACCACCATGGCCAGCTGGTGATGAAATACTGGCTTCAAGCAATCTTGCCATCTTGGCCTTCCAAAGCTCTTGGATTATAAGCATGAGCCACTATGCCATATTGTCAAGTACTTTTTGGGAAGAGTGCTAAGACAACATTCAATGGGGAAAGAACAGGCTCTTCAACAAATGGCACTGGGACAACTGGATATCCACATGCAAAAGAATGAACCCTTACCTCATACCACATATAAAAATTAACTTGGGACTGAAAGTGATGGCTCACGCCTGTAATCCCAGCACTTTGGGAGGCCAAGGTGGGCATGGATTACTTGAGTCCAGGAGTTCAAGACAAGCCTAGGCAATAACAGTGAAACCCCATCTCTAGAAAAAACACAAAAATTAGCCAGATGTGGTGGCACAAGCCTGTGATCCCAGCTACTTGGGAGGCTGAGGTAGGAGGACAGCTTGAGCCCAGGAGGTCAAGGCTGCAGTGAGCCAAGACTGTGCCACTACACTCCAGCCTGCACCACAGAGCAAGACCCTGCCGCAAAAAACAAAACAAAAAAAACAAAGTGGATTAAAAACTTAAAAAGCTACAACTATAAAATTATTATTATTCTTTTTTTTTTGGAAACAAGAGTTTCACTCTGTGGCTTAGGCTGGAGTGCAGTGATGCAATCTCGGCTCACTGCAATCTCTGCCTCCATGGTTCAAGTAATCCTCCTATCTCAACTTCCCGAGTAGCTGAACAGGCACACGCCATAGGCTAATTTTTTGTATTTGAGTAGGGATGGGTACCATCTTGCCCAAGCTGATCTTGAAATCCTGGGCTCAGGCAATCCGTCTGTCTCAGCCTCTCAAAGTGCTACGATTACAGGCATGAGACAACGCACTTGTTCTAAAATTATAAAATTATTAGAAGAAAACATAGGTAAATCTTCATAACACTGAATTTGAAAACAGATTCTTAGATATTGCACTAAAAACCATAAGCAACAAAAAAACTGACAAATTGGAATTCATCAAAATTTTGAAAGACAACCTATGGGACGCAAGAAACTATGTGTTAATCAGATATCACATATCTGATAAGTGTCTAGTTATCAGAACAGATAAAGAACTCTTACAATTCAATAACAAAAAAGACACCTCCCATATAAAATAACAAAAAAGACACCTCCCATACAAATATATGTATACACATATTTACATTATGTAATATATGTTATATATTATATATAACATATATTTAGTGAAATATAAAAATTATATGAAATTCAAACTTCTGCATCCATAAAGAATGTAGCTGCACTCACTCATTTCCTATTGTCTGTGGCTGGCTTCAGACAACCTTTTGTGGTTTTCATTTGTTTTGTTTTGTTTTTTTTTGAGATGGAGTCTCACTCTCATCCGGGCTGGAGTAGAGTGGCTTGATCTCAGCTCACTGCAACCTCTGCCTCCGGGGTTCAAGCGATTCTCCTGCCTCAGCCTCCCGAGTAGCTGGGATTATAAGTGTGCGCCACCACGACAGCTAATTTTTGTATTTTTAGTAGAGATGCGGTTTCACCATGTTGGCCAGGCTGGTCTCAAACTCCTGACCTCAGCCTCAGCCTCCCAAAGTGCTGGGATTTACAGGCATGAGCCACCGCACTAGGCCTGTTTTGTTTTCTGAAACAGGATTTCACTCCATCACTCAGGCTAGAGTACAGTGGTGCAATCACAGCTAACTGCAACTTCGACCTCCTAGACTCAAGGGATCTTCCCTATCTTTTGAAGGTTACATTAAATAATGTACGTTATACAGTCTGACACAGTGCCTGACACAAAACTACTTAATAAATGGTACTTATATATTATTATTCTGATCCTTGTTGAACTGCTTTTTGATGTGTTCTGGTTATTCATAATTGGTAATCAGCCACTGTACTGGCTGGCAGAGTGGAGTGGCTTATATAGCTTTCCACTGCTGCTCAGTATAGCACAAATCACAGTGACAAAGTTATAACTCAACAGCATGTTTGGTGCCACACATGTATATTGTCACACTGTGACATTTTATTTTTTTATTAATGCATAACTGTTAGTTATCAGTAACTAAAAGTAGTTATTATTTTGACATGTTATTAGTACATAACTATCATTAGTTATTAGTGCATAACTATCATGTCAAAAACAAATGCACTTTGAATGTCATGTTTTTTATTTAATTTTTTTTTTTTTTTTTTTTGAGACGGAGTCTCGCTCTGTCGCCCAGGCTGGAGTGCAGTGGCGCGATCTCAGCTCACTGCAAGCTCCGCCTCCTGGGTTCACGCCATTCTCCTGCCTCAGCCTCCCAAGTAGCTGGGACTACAGGCGCCTGCCACCTCGCCCGGCTAGTTTTTTGTATTTTTTTAGTAGAGTTGGGGTTTCACTGTGTTAGCCAGGATGGTCTTGATCTCCTGACCTTGTGATCCGCCCGTCTCGGCCTCCCAAAGTGCTGGGATTACAGGCTTGAACCACCGCGCCCAGCCTAATTTTATATTTTTTAAAAACTAGAGATGGACTTTCACTATGTGGCCAAGGCTGTTCTTAAACTCCTGGGTTCAAGCAATCCTCCCACCCTGGCCTCCAAAAGTGCTGGGATTACAAGTGTGAGCCACCACACCCAGCCTGAATGTCATGCTTTTAAGGCACAGTGGAGGGTATGCATTGTTTTATTAAGACAAGATAGGAAAACGTTTTATTATGCAATGATTCTAGTCATCCCTTGGTATCTGTGGACCAACTGTGGATACTAAAATCTACGCATACTCAAGTCCCACAGTGGCCCAGAGGACACAAAAATTTCACTGTTCTGTATCTGGGGGTTTCCTCAAATAACATATTTTTGATCCATGTTTGGTTGCAGATGTATAAACTGCTGATTGTATTTATTGAAAAAAAATCCTCATATAATTGGACCTGTGCAGTTTGAAACCATGTTGTTCAAGGAGTCAACTGTCTATCTGTGCTAAAAGAATTCAAAATACATCAATGTTACCAAACTAAGGACTGATCACAGTATTTCCGACTCACAGGAAAGCAATGGTCAGAAAAATTTGAAAATTTAAAGTAGAATATTTCATCACAGCAAGGAGGGAAGGTAAGGAATAGAAAGTAAGTTTCTAAAGGGGGAAGTTTCTAAGTAGCTCATTTGTTAGCAAAGCAAGAAAAGTAATATTCTAGTGATAAGTTAATTAAATCATGAAGAAGCTGAAGAAAAGTATCCAGAGAAAATAAACTTGTTTAAGAATATTAATTAGCCTTTCTCTAGGCTTTCTCCAGACGGCTAACAAAAAAAATTTTTTTAATTTAATATAAGATAATTAGGGCCGGGCATGGTGGCTCAAGTCTGTAATCCCAGCACGTTGGGAGGCTGAGACGGGCGGATCACAAGGTCAGGAGATCGAGACCATCCTGGTCTACATGGTGAAACCCCATCTCTACTAAAAAACACACAAAAAACTAGCCGGGTGAGGTGGCAGGCGCCTGTAGTCCCAGCTACTCGGGAGGCTGAGGCAGGAGAATGGTGTAAACCCGGGAGGCGGAGCTTGCAGTGAGCTGGGATCCGGCCACTGCACTCCAGCCTGGGCGACAGAGCGAGACTCTGTCTCAAAAAAAAAAAAAAGATAATTAAAAAAAAAAAAAGAGTATTAGCCTTTTGACAAAACCATTTGCTCTAACAGTTGAAAATATTAGGAGCAAGATCAATAATCTGTTTTTTTAAAAAAAAACAAGGCAATTGAGGTTAAGTAGATTTCCATCTCTTTTGATGAGTTTGATAGATGTTACAATACTGTTCAGATGTTTATTCAAGGAGTCAGTGCCAAGTTTAAAACAACTGAAGAATGAGCTTCTATTAATAGTCTGTGTTGAACAACTACAAACAAGAAGTTGAAAAAGTATTAATTCCATATAACCTAAAGTGGAATCTCAGATATGTTATCATTGATAATGGTAAAAATATGTGTGAAGCAGAAAAAGGTTTAGTTGGGTAATTTACAAAACTTGTGAAGATGTAAGTTGGTTATTCATGTTTTTTATCAACAGGTATTCAATGAAAAATATCTGAATTTATCATGAATTATTAAACCAACCATGTTAATGGTAAATTTCATTCACTGTCATGGGCTTAACCATTGTCAGAAACAGAAGCTGAATAACCTGACTTGCCCAGGCACACAGCAGTTTGATGGCTGAGCTGTACTAAAGTTTTATCATGCTGTTTTTTTTTTTTTTTTTTTTCTTTTCAGCTTGGAGCTGAGATTGAAATTTTTCACAACAATAAGACTGCTTTCAGATACTATGATCAAACAATAAATGGCTTTGAGAATTAGCTTTTGCTGTAGATTTTATAATAGTAAATTCAACTTAAAATTACAGGACAGAACAGTACTTATATATGAAACTTAAACTGCTGTTATTTAGACAACCAACTTTTGAATCATAAGCAACATTGAGCTGCTTTATACACTTTACATGCTATCAAAAGTTAAAACAAGAAGTGAGATCTCCATTCCCAAACAAATTTGCAGTGGATACAGTTTCTTAGCTCAAACTACATTTCCAGAATAATTTTTAGGACCTTAATGTACAAGGAAATTTCTATATTTCAAAATCTATTTAACCGCAATTGTGGAGCTTCTGTCTAACCTTCGATTGGAAGTAATTAAGCAGCAACGAATAATATACTAAAAGGTAAATGTTATAAGAAAAATCTAATTCTGTAAATGCTTCCTGAGTTATTAATTAAAATCATACGTTTATGGGCTGGTATCATTTGACATGTATGTGTGAAGACGTGTCAAAGATGAAATATATAAAATCTCATTACAGATCTGCATTAATAGATGAATACTTGCAATCAATTTTGATGATTATTGAATAGGAAGCACTAACTCTGAACCCCAATTAAGCAAAATGTTATCACTCCAAAAAGAATTCCATTCTTCTCATTAGTATACCTGTATTTCAAAAAATTGTGTTTATTATTTTGAATTTAATCAATAAGAAATTTCTCAAAATTTGTTGTTCTCTTGTTATATCAGAACCTACAAATCCCTTGATTCTACTTCAGCCTGCAAACTCTAAAATATTTACTATCTGGCCCTTTATAGAAGGATCAGATAATTACTTCTTTGCAGAAAGGTTTTCTTCAGCCTAAGCATATAAAAGCTTGTCTTCAACCTCCTTCTGGGATTGGTAAAAACTTACCTAACACAAATAGGACTCAGGGCTTACTGGTTACATGAAAAAGTACAGTATATTAGGTAATTTTAAAAATGTAACTGAAATATTTGATTTTTACTTAAAACAAATACATGTCACCTGCCAATATTATGGTAAAAAACCAAGGTCTCTTCTTTAAGTACATTTCTACTGTTTCAAATGTTCTCTCTTGCATATTCATTACTGATATATCATATCCATAACCCATCATATCCATAATCCACACTTGTGATTTCAAATTTCAGTTTCTTTAAATGGAACAAGAATCTAGGCAACTGTAAGACAACTTCGTATACAGAACGTTTAAGAATTTTATGAGGCCAGGTGCCATAGCTCACACCTGTAATTCCAGCACTTTGGGAGGCCGAGGTGGGTGGATCACCTGAGGTCGGGAGTTTGAGACCAGCCTGACCAACATGGAGACACTCTGTCTCTACTAAAAATACAAAAAATTAGCCAGGCGAGGTGGCGCATGCCTGTAATCCCAGCTATTCGGTAGGGTGAGGCAGGAGAATCACTTGAACCCAGAAGGCAGAGGTTGTGGTGAGCCGAGACCATGCCATTGCACTCCAACCTGGGCAACAAGAGCAAAAAAAAAAAAAAAAAAAACAGAAAAAGAATTTTATGAGTTCCACCCCTAATCTTTCAAAATACTCATGCCCACAATTAATAAGACAGTAATTTGGTGGAAAAGGGGATTTATATTTATCTAATTTGTTCAAGATCTACAACTAAATTTTCCTAAAAACAACTACTTTTTGCAGTCATATTTTATTAGTTTATATAATGTTTAATTAAATTATGAAATTAGAGTAATAAACGTAACTGGCATAAGCAGATTTGGAAAACATACTGACCCCCGGAGTGTAAAATTCAACCAGTGACAGCTGAAAGCAAGATGTGCTAGAGAGCAGCCAACTAACCATGAGTGTTCAACTTTTCTTAGGAAACATTCAGTATATTCTAGAGGAGGAAAAGAGTGTGGTAATTTCTGTACTTTGATTATATATACTCTATATCAGTAGTCCCCAACCTTTTTGGCACCCAGGGACCAGTTTTGTGAAAGACAATTTTGCCATGAAATGGAGGGGTGGAGGATATGGTTTCAGATTTTGGGATGAAGCTGTAACACCTCAGATCATCAGGCATTAGATTCTCACAAAGAGCGTACAACCTAGATCTCTGGAGTGCATAGTTTGCAACAGGGTTTGTGCTCCTATGAAAATCGAACACTGCTGCTGATCTGATAGGAGGCGGAACTCACGTGTAATATTCTCTGGCCTAATGTTCACACCCTGCTGTGTAGCCCAGTTCTAACAGGATGGTCTGTGGCCTGGAGGTTGGGGATCTCTGCTCTTTATAATTTGGTGATTATTTGAATATAGTCTAAATTAGAAACCTGTACATATTTTTCCCCAAACAGCCCACTGTTTCAGGATCATTCTTAGTAATTGATCATTTTCTCCCTGATTTTTAAATGCCACTTTCAACATATTCCTTTTTTCTTTCTTTTTTTCATTTCATTCCTTCCTACACACTGACACTTTCACGTTCTAAATTCCTATACATATTCAGGTCTGTTTCTGGACTTTCTATTTTTCTCTAATTACTTTTCTTTTCTTTCTTTTTTTTTTTTTTTGGAGACAGAGTCTGGCTCTCTAGCCAGGCTAGAATGCTGTGGTGTGATCTCGGCTCAATGCAACTCTGCCTCCTGGGTTCAAGTGATTCTCCCACCTCAGCTTCCTGAGTAGCTGGGACCACAGGCGCACGCCACCACGCCGGGCTAATTTTTTGTATTTTAGTAGAGACCGGGTTTCACCATGTTGGCTAGGATGGTCTCGATCTCCTGACCTCGTGATCCACTCACCTCAACCTCCCAAAGTGCTGCGATTACAGGCGTGAGCCACCGTGTCTGGCATTGCTTGTCTATTCTAACACAGATGCCAAACTGCCTTAAATAACTTTCTGATATAATTTACTATCTGGAGGGTCAAGTGTCACATACCCTTCCCCCTTCTACTACCCACCAATTATTATATTTAAAATTTTTTCAAAATTTTCTAAACAATTCAATGTACTCTTCTAAATGAGCTCTACATGCAATTTGTCAAGTTCTCAAAAAGGTTCACCCCACTGGGCTTACAAATCAGTTTGTATTTAATCTGTAAAATAATTTCGGAAGCAATGATACCTGTGCAATATCTTGGTAATATTTTATATCCTTTTTTTTTTTTTTGAGAGGGAGTCTTGCTCTGTCGCCCAGGCTGGAATGCAGTGGCGCAGTATCAGCTCACCTCCCAGGTTCACGCCATTCTCCTGCCTCAGCCTTCCAAGTAGCTGGGACTACAGCCGCCTGCCACCAGGCCTGGCTAATTTTTTGTATTTTTAGTAGAGATGGGGTTTCACTGTGTCAGCCAGGCTGGTTTCGATCTCCTGACCTCATGATCCACCCGCCTTGGCCTCCCAAAGTGCTGGGATTATAGGGTGAGGCACCGCGCCTGGCCAATATTTTGTATCTTTAAAAAAATCCTTCAGTAAAGCTTCATAGTTTTCTTCAAATTAGTCTTGCCTATTTCTCATTAATTTGCACTCTATTTCTGTATCATTTAAAAATTTTTAAAATTCTGCTAGTGTAGCACTTAACATGAATTTAACTTTATAAGAATACATAGACTGGGCACCATGGCTCACATCTGTAGTCCCAGCACTTTTAAGGCCAAAGCAGGAAGATCACTTGAGCCCAGGAGTTCAAGACCAGCCGGGGTATCATAGCAAGACCCTATCTCCAAAAAAAAAAAAAAAACAAAATTTAAAAATTAGCTGGGCATGGTGGTCTGTGGTCCTAGCTACTCAAGAGAGGCTGGGGCGGGAGGACTGCTGAAGTCCAGGAGGTTGAAGTTGCAGTGAGGCATGATTGCATCACTGCCCACCAGCCTGGGTGGGTAAAGATTCAGGATCAAAAAAAAAAAAAAAAAAAAAAAAGTTATGGAAACCCACCAAGCAAATCCTTAAAAGGGATAGAAAAACAGATGGCTTATTCATCTGGAGTAGGGAGGAGCTTCCTAAATCTGCCATCTCTTATAAACCTAAAACAAACATGCCTTCCTTCCTTTAAAAGTGTTTCACAAATAAGTTCTGTACAAACTTTCTCTGAATTTACTTTTCGGCCTTTACAATCCCATCAATAATTCTTTTTTTTTTTTTTAAGTTGGGGTCTCACTCTATTGCCCAAGCTAGAGTGTAGCGGCATTATCATGGCTCACTGCAGCCTCAAATTCCTGGGCTCAAGTGATCCTCCTGCTTCACCCTCCTGAGTAGTGACGGCTACAGACATGTAACCCCCATGCCCAACTAATTTGTGTATTTTTTTTGCGGAGTCAGAGCCCTGCTATGTTGCCTAGGCTGGTCTTGAACTCCTAGCCTTAAGCAATCCCCCGCCTTAGTTTCCCAAAGCACTAGGATTACAGGCATCAGCCACTACGCCCAGCCAATAATTATATTTCTCACATATAAATGGAATAGCCAACATTTGCTAAGTGTTCCCTATAAGCTAGGCACATTACACAACTTTGCTCACTTACTCCACATCACAACCCCATGAAGTGGACATTATTTTACAGGTTGAGTATCCCTTATCCAAAATGCTTAGAACCAGAAGTGGTTTGGATTTCAGGTTTTTTAAGATTTTGGAATATTTGTACTACACTTACTTACCAATTGAGCATCCTTAACCCGAAAATCCAAAATCCAAATGCTCCATGGAATAAGCATTTCCTTTGACCAGTCATGTAGGCATTCAAAAAGTTTCAGATTTTGGAGCATTTCAAATTTCAGATTAGGAACACTCAAACTGCACTATCTCCCATTTTGCAGATGAAGAAACTGAGGCACAGAGAGGTTAAGTAACTGGCACAAGGTGACATACCCAAAAAGTAGCAGAGATGGGATTTGAACCCAGGCAGCCCAGCTTCAAAATCCACAAAATATTATGAAGTCATATTTTCATCTCATTAGTGGGTTGGCTTTAATGGGTCAGTTGAAAACCTTCATTGTGCTCATTATAAAGCTCAGCACATCTACAATTCAACATTTTGAACTCTTAAAAACAAAAAATAAAACCCTCAAATTAGAATTAGTAAAATTCTAAAATTAAAATCTAAACTTCAATATTCTAAAAAAGAAACCAATTGTTCTATATTTTATAGGTCCTTCTGTTTAGACACAAACCTTGGGTTAAATCACTGCAGTTTTGTTTAGTAACCTGTTAATACTTAACTGAATCATTTAAATCTATTCAAAAATGTTCCCAAGCCTCCTCTAGGATGACCTGGAACTATTTGGCATCAATCTTCCCAATATCTATTATTAAAGAATCTCATGCTTTTAAAAGAAAGAATCAGACCAGTGCTGGCAGCTGCCAAGAATGAGTTTACTGCCGGGTTTCCATGACTGCATCAATCTGGGACCAGCATAAGTGAGAAGACATATCCTTGGAAACCAACTCTTTGCTCCCCTCAATTAAGAAAGGAAGTAGGAAAAAAAGAAAGAAAGCAAGCTTCTGAATAATTTGATTTGTGTTCAATGTGCCCGTTGCACATGATAACCATGGGTGAAAGTTGTGCAATCAAAATTGTGGTAAAGTTATGAGGTGCTTAGTGTTTATCGAGAATATCTCATGATCTGTATAAAACATTTTGGTTTCAATCTTCAAAAAAAATCATAATTGGACAGGCAAGGCGGCTCACACCTGTAATTCCTGTACTTTGGGAGGCCGAGGAAGGTGGATCACCTGAGGTCAGGAGTTTGAGACCAGCTTGACTAACATGGTGAAACCCCATCTCTACTAAAAATACAAAAATTAGCCGGTGTGGTAGTGCCCACCTGTAGTCCCAGATTCTCAGGAGGCTGAGGCAAGAGAATCACTTGAACCTGGGAGGCAGAGGTTGCAGTGAGCTGAGACTGCACCACTGCACCCTAGCCTGGGTGACAGAGTGAGACTCTGTATCAAAAAAAAAAAAAAAAAAAAAAAAAAAATCACAATAAAAGCTGTACCAACAAGAACTTTATGAATAAAATACCTAAATGGGAACAATATTTACTGCTACTCAATATCTTTACTGTTCAATTGCATGCTAACACCTGAATTCTCCACATACACCCTGTATGCTCTAGAAGTACTCTGTTTTAGGTATTGTATATTGTAAAATTTCAAAACAGAAGATTTTTCCAAATTAGGGAGCAGAGTCAATATAGTTACAATAATACATATACTTTATAACATAAGTAACAGGTTCATTCATCTCAACTACATTTCTAAGGCAAGAACTTACAATAAGAGCAAATGAGTTTTAACAACATATATTAAATACAGACTCCCTTTCTTAGATCAGGAGTCATACTACCCCTCCTTCCCTGGAGTTATAAATATACTTCCTGCCATCAATAGCAATAGCTGAAGCAACCTCTCTGTTCAAAGGAACTAAAAATACATTATTGTACATATCCTCCCTTCAGCTACCCACCCACCATTACAAGAGGAACTGACGGAAATGTAAAAGCTGTGTAAAGTTCAGCTGAGAGCAGTGTAGACTGTAATTTTCCTCAAGAAAAAAAAAAAAGGCCGGGAGCGTTGGCTCATGCCTGTAATCCCAGTAATTTGGGAGGCCGAAGCAGGTGGATCACAAGGTCAGGAGTTCGAGGCCAGCCTGGCCAAGATGGTGAAACCCCGCCTCTACTAAAAATACGAAAATTAGCCGGGCACGGTGTCACGCGCCTGTAATCCCAGCTACTCCGGAGGCTGAGGCAGGAGAATCACTTGAACCAGGAGGCAGAGGTTGCAGTGAGCCGAGATTGCGCCACTGTACTCTAGCCTGGGTGACAGAGCAAGACTCCATCTCAAAACAAAACAAAACCAAAAAAACAAAATTAGGCTAGCTCCAACTGAATGATGTCAAGGGAGGTAACAATCAACTATTTCAGTCAGGGTAAATTTTTTAAATTTTGGAGAAGCTGTTATTAATTTTTTTTTTCTCACTCAGTCTGGTCTCAGACTCCTGGGCTCAAGTGATCTTACTGCCTCAGTCTCCCAGAGAGGAGGAGCTTTTTTTTTTTTGAGACAGAGTTTCACTCTTGTTGCTCAGGCTGGAGTGCAATGACACGATCTCAGGTCACTGCAACTTCCACCTTCTGAGTTCAAGCAATTCTCCTGCTTCAGCCTCCAAAGTAACTGGGATTACAGGTACCTGCCACCACGCCCAGCTAATTTTTTGTATTTTTAGTAGAGATGGGGTTTCACCATGTTGGTCAGGCTGGTCTCAATCTCCTGACCTCAGGTGATCCACCCGCCTTGGCCTCCCAAAAGTGCTGGGATTACAGGCATGAGTCACCGCGCCCAGCTAAGAAGCTTTTCTTGATCACAAGTTATATTTTGTATTTCATTAACTGTTATTTGAGGACTGGTATTATCTAACTGAATCACAGTAATGGAAATTTATGAGTATCAAAACCATGCAAACTGAGTACTACCTATATGTAACAATGGCTCATAGAACTTGAAGGAGATCAGCCAGCTCATTCAGTGGGGCTGGGGGCAAGAAAATGGCCTACATAGTCAGGAGATTGTCACCAACAGGAATATGAGTAAAAAGGACAATGAGAGAGCCGAGCATAGTGGCATGTGACTGTGGTCCCAGATACTCAGGAGTCCGAGGCGAGAGGATGGCTCGAGGCCAGGAGTTTGAGGGAACAGTGAGCTATAATCGTCTCACTGCACTACTGCCTGGGTGACAGGGCAAGACCCCATCTAAAGAATGAATGAATGAATGAAAAAAAAAAGGAGAGGCAGATTTTTCGTTTTGTTTTGGTTTTTTTGAGATGGAGTCTCACTCTGTCACCCAGGCTAGAGTGCAGTGGTGCTATCTCAGCTCACTGCAGCCCCCACTTCCCAGGTTCAAAGGACTCTCCTGCCTTAGCCTCCCAAGTAGCTGAGATTACAGGCGCCCACCACTACAACACCTGGCTAATTTTTATACTTTTAGTAGAGATGGGGTTTCATCATGTTGGCCAGGCTGGTCTCGAGCAACTGACCTTAAGTGATCTACCTGCCCTGGCCTCCCAAAGTGCTGGGATTACAGGCAAGAGCCACTGCGCCCGGCCTCAGATTTTTCAATGTCAGAAAAGGGAAACACTAGAAGAAACCCCATTGTGTTGGATTGGAATTAAGAGCACTGGAATGAAATCATGTCTTTAAATATTTATAGGGAGATACAGATGTATATATGTATGTACAGACATGCATACATATCTATATAATCATTCTTGATATTCTGTAATTGATGATTTAGCATCTTGAAAGGATGGGCCAAATTAACGACCAAAGTTGTTTACATTCATACCATCCCTGTTTTTCAGGCTGCACAGAAATCGTATAACAAACCCTCCAACTACAAATCTCAACATTTGTGTTTCTCTTTCTGCTCAATAGGGGATGTCCCACCTAACAACTTTCTAGCACTTTAACAACAAAAAAAATCTCACCCATCCTTTCCTCTGGTTCCTTCTGCCTCCCCATCATTCTTTGATCACTTTTTTTCTTACTTTTTGGAACAGTAAGATTTTCTGTGGGCTGGGCATGGTGGCTCACGCCTGTAACCTCAGCACTTTGGGAGGCCAAGGTGGGCGGATCACCTGAGGTCAGGAGTTCAAGACCAGCCTGACCAACATGGTAAAACCCTGTCTCTACTAAAAATAGAAAAATTAGCCAGGTGTGGTGGCAGGTGCCTGTAATCCCAGATACTTGGGAGGCTGAGGCAGGAGGATCACTTGAACCCAGGAGGTGGAGGTGGCAGCAAGCAAAGACCACGCCACTGAACTCCAGCCTGGGCAACAAGAGCAAAACTCCATCTCGAAAACAAAACAAACAAAAAAAAGAATGATGAGGACATGGAAAAAGGACACAGGAGCTAGCTTGAAAGGGTTCCCATAGGCCAATTTGGGACAATTTGAACATCAAAAAATAAATGAAAAAGGAACAAAATAGGAATCAATGAGGCTGTGCTCGTATGTTTAAAATATTTTTAAAAAACAAAAACAAAAAACACAGAGAAAGCTTTTCCTTAGAGTGAAATGGCAAGTGATTGGCCAGGCACGGTGACTCAAGCCTGTGATCCCAGCACTTTGGGAGGCCGAGGGAGGTAGATCAGCTGAGGTCAGGAGTTCAAGATCAGCCTAGCCAACATGGTGAAACCCCAACTCAACTAAAAATACAAAAATTAGCAGGGCATGATGGCAGGTGCCTATAATCCCAGCTGCTTGGGAGGGTGAGGTGGGAGAATCACTTGAACCTGGAAGGCAAGAGGTTGCAGTGAGACAAGATCGTGCCATTGCCCTCCAGCCTAGGTGACAAAGCAAGCCTCTGTCTCAAAAAAAAAAAAAAAAAAAAAAAAAAAAAAAAGGAATGCCAAGTGATGAATTCAGAAGAAATAATGAAATTTTTAAAATATACCCTGTAGCAGCCACTATAACAACTGATTCAGGCACAAATCACCAATGGATGCTAAAACTAGTAAGCAAAAATTTGATGAGAAATAAGCTATTTATATAGTCTCAAAGTATCACCCCACAAAATGCATTATTACTTACTAACCAGTAAGTATGAAATATTTCTAAACTAATTTTATAAAAACTTGTCAGCCAACATCTTAACCAAGTGGTAAAATTAAGCATAACCAGTAACTGGACGAATTAACATGAACCTCCTGATATGATAAAGTGAGAAGAACACAATATCGTGTCTTTGGTATTCCTGTCAAAAATGCATAACCTAAATCTATTCATAAGGAAACATCAGACTAACTCAAATTGTGGGACTTGCTACAAAATAACTGTCTACTCTTAAAAAATGTCAAGATCACTGAAAATAAGGAAAGACTGAAGGAACCATTCCAAATTAAAAGATATTGAAGAGACATGACAACTAAATGCAAGGCATAATCCTGAATGGTCCCTGAATCAGAAATAAATGAAGGGGAAAGGGAAGAAGTTTTTCTGCTTTTCTTTTCTTGAGGGAATTTTGTTGGTTTCTATTGTTTTATTTTTGCTACAAAAGACATAATAGGAAGATCAGTGAAATTTGAGTAGGGTCTGTGAATTAGATGGCAGTATTATATCAATGTTTATTTCCTGATTTTAATAAATGTGCTGTAGATCGATAGGAGAATATCCTTGTTTTCAGGAAACATACCCTGATTTAGGGGTAATACAGCATTATGTCTGCAATTTATTTCTCAAATGATTCAGAAAAATTACATAGATAGATGGGTAACATGATAAAGAGGAGACGCACTTGTAAAACATTAACAACCGTGGATCTGGGTAATCCAGGCCAAATGGCAAATAAATACCAACAATTTCCAAAGGATTGAAAGTGTATATAGGCCATATTCTTTGTGTGTGTGTGTGTTTGTTTTGTTTTTTTTTTGTTTTTGAGATGGAGTCTCCCTCTGTCACACAGGCTGGATTGCAGTGGCGCTATCTCGGCTCACTGCAACCTCCACCCCCCGGGTTCAAGCGATTCTCCTGCCTCAGCCTCCCTAGTAGTTGGTATTACAGGCACCCACCACCATGCCCAGCTAAATTTTTTTTTTGTATTTTTAGTAGAGACAGGGTTTCACCATGTTGGCTAGGCTGGTCTTGAACTCCTGACCTCAAGTGATCCTCCTGCCTCGGCCTCCCAAAGTGCTGGGATTACAGGCATGAGCCACCGTGCCCAGCCTATAGGTCATATTCTTTAACCACAATGCATAATCTATAAATCCATTACAAAAAGATAACTAGAAAAAAACCTATTTGAAAATAAAAGAGACACTTATAAATACATATGGATCAAAGAAAAAAACAGAATGAAAATCAGAAAATAGTCTGATCTGTTATTGAAAAAACAACTGAACCAAAATATCAGTAATTTGACTCCATCAACATATAACATAAAAAAGACATGGTACATCATGATCAAGTTGTGCTAAACATTAAAAATTGGTTAATAAGCCGGGTGCGGTAGTTCACACCTATAATCCCAGCACTTTGGAAGGCCAAGGCAGGTGGATTACTTGAGGCAGAAATTCGAGAACAGCCTGGCCAAGATGGGCAAACCCTGTCTCTACTAAAACTTCAAAAATTCGCCAGACTAATTACAGGTGTTTGGTGGTACACACCTGTAATCCCAGCTACTTGGGAGGCTGAGGCATGAGAATTGCTTGAATCCAGAAGGCAAAGGTTGCAGTGAGCCAAGATCGTGCCATTGCACTCCAGCCTGGGTGACAGAGCAAGACTCTGTCTCAAAAAATAAATAAATAAATGAAATACAGTTATCAATACTACAGTTGTCATGACAATCTTAAAATGAGGAAAATCAAGGCCGGGCGTGGTGGCTCAAGCCTGTAATCCCAGCACTTTGGGAGGCCGAGACGGGCGGATCATGAGGTCAGGAGATCGAGACCATCCTGGCTAACACAGTGAAACCCCGTCTCTACTAAAAACTACAAAAAACTAGCCAGGCGACGTGGCGGCACCTGTAGTCCCAGCTACCCGGGAGGCTGAGGCAGGAGAATGGCGTGAACCCGGGAGGTGAAGCTTGCAGTGAGCTGAGATCCGGCCCACAGCACTCCAGCCTGGGTGACAGAGCAAGACTTCGTCTCAAAAAAAAAAAAAAAAAAAAAAAAAAAAATGAGGAAAATCAATCCCTGGTCTAGAAGAGTTCAGGAGCCTTCAGCCATTACGTGATATTTCAGCTGGGTCTAAAAGAATATGTAGCAGGCTGGGCGTGGTGGCTCACACCTGTAATCCCAGCACTTATGCACTGTAGGAGGCTGAAGTGGGTGGATCACCTGAGGTCAGGAGTTCAAGACCAGCCTGGCCAACATGGTGATGCCCCGTCTCTATCAAAAACACAAAAATTAGCTGGGTGTGGTGGCACATGCCTGTAGTCCCAACTACTCAGGAGGCTGAGGCATGAGAATCACTTAAACCTGGAAGGCAGAGGCTGCAGTGAGCGAGACTACACACTGCCTTTTAGCCTGGTGACAGATCGAGACTCTCTCTAAAAAAAAAAAAAAAAAAAAAAAAGTAATAGTATAGTTATTTAGGCTTTTGTTTAATGAATGCAGTTTCAAAGAGAAAGACAAACTAAATATATATATATTTTTTGGAGACAGAGTCTTGCTCTATGGCCCAGGCTGGAGTGCATTGGCGTGATCTCGGCTCACTGCAAGCTCTGCCTCCTGGGTTCACGCCACTCTCCTGCTTCAGCCTCCCAAGTAGCTGGGACTACAGGCACCTGTCACCACGCCTGGCTAATTTATTTATATTTTTCGTAGAGATGGGGTTTCACCGTGTCAACCAGGATGGCCTTGATCTCCTGACCTCGTGATCTGCCCACCTTGGCCTCCCAAGTGCTAGGATTATCGGCGTGAGACACCATACCCCGCGCTCAAACTAAATCTTATACATACAATCTTTGACAGTCCTTTCACAGTTAAAGTGAATACCACAAACTGGTAGCACAGTGTGCCAAAAAAAAAAAAAAAAAAGGCCGGCATAGTGGCTCATGCCTATAATCCTAGCAGCTTGGGAGGTCAAGGCTGGAAGATCACCTGAGCCCAGGAGTTCAAGACCAGCTCAAGCAACAAAGCAAGGCTCCATCTCTAAAAAAAAAAACACAAAAAAATTGAAGTTGAACTCATTTAGACAGGCCTTGGAACCTCCAGTGTGGCATAGGACCCAACAGATTTACTTCTCTCATTCACACTGACTACATAGCCTCAAAAAACATATTTGAGTTTTCCAAGAACCCTTGACTCACTTAATGCCAAAAATAAGCAGGATTATAGGGAGGAGAAAAGTAGGAAGAGGCATTTTCAAAACCTGCTGAGTTCTGAGGGCCTTATAGAGGCTGAAAGTTTCTGGTTTTAATGTATTTTCCAGTTTTACAATCAGAAAAGAAAATCCACAAAACTGGAAGACAAACACCAAACCAAACATTTCTGTATCAATAAACCTCATATAAAATTATTCTGCTGTTTGATTATATAACTATTATATCCTATGGCAACCTAATAGTGAAATACAGGAATACCAAAAATAACTAACTACTTTTCGCCATGTCATTATCTCCACCATATTTTAAAAAAAATTTCTTGAAAAAGATGCTAGTGTTATTTTAATTACTCACATGAGACTACTTCAAATTCTTAATTTTAGTTCTAGTAGAATACTTACATATTTAATATATATATATGTTATAAATATTAATTATATAGTATACTGTGTGTGTGTATATATATATCAAAATCTTTTGTAAGCAATGTATCTGCAAGAAATAAGACACATCTAGAACAGACACAAGTAATCTTCAAAAGCAGTGTGTACCATGCTTTTACATACTCTGGTCATTGGGTTAGAAGGTCATGTGCCAAGAAGGAAATGGTTCCGGGCTGTCCTTCAAAAGGCAGAGTGAAAGATTTCCCAAGTAACATGAAGATTTTCATGAGCCATGGATAAGCAAAACAATAAACAACCACCTGACAACAAAAATAGATCCATATACCATTTTGGGGATGAAAACACAGCTAAGGATTAAATGTGATTAAATACATGATTTATGATATACCATATAAATAAATATACATGATGTATCATATAGATACATAATACATTAAGTACAGCTAAGATTAAATATTTCTAATCTAAACTGTCATCTAAATGTAAGAAATCTCCAGCTCTCTTAAATGTCCAGTTGATGTGCATAACTCCATCTGCCAGCCATGTTATCTGGCTGCCCTGAGGGACACATGGTATTCTTGCTGGAGTCATGTAGCTGATTATGCTTTATACTCAGGTCATGTTATCTCATTTAAAGGGAATACCAGTTCACTCTACAAAGCTATCAATTTATAATCCATAAGTGTAAGATCTTTAGTACGGTTCTATTGGAGTAAATCTTTCATTCCTACTACAAACCAGGTACCGTATTAGCAGCTGGAGATTTAAAACTGCAAAACAAGCAAGTCCCATAAATCCCTGCCTCAAAGAGCACCCAGTTTAACTGAGAAACAAACTAATAAAACTTTGGCATTCAAAGAAATGTTCACGAAAACCAAACTTTTCAAGTACCATTGGATACCATTATGATTTATTATACAGAATACCATTGAGACAGAATTGACAATGAGATTCCTTCAAATCTTGATGATTGTATAAAAACAGAATTAACGCTGGCTTCCTTCTGAATACCATTTTTCACAGAGAAAGTCTTAATCCCTTCATGAGAGCTATGGCCTACCTAAAGCAGAAAATAAAGACAGAATTAGACGCCAAGTGAGGCTTGGCTCACGGAACAGCTAAACCAAACTTAGTCCCGCTGCCACTAAACTCAACCCGGTAAATACAGATGCTCCTTGCCCTACAGTGGGGCTATATTCCAATATACTCACCATAAATTGAAAATATCGTATAAGTAGGAAATGCATTTAATACACTTTACCTACCGAATGCCACAGTTAGCCTAGCCTACCTTAAATGTGTTCAGAACACTTACATTAGCGTACAGTTGGGCAGAACCACCTGGCAACACAGTACACCGTGGAGTATAGTCATTTACCCTCCTGATCACGTAGCTGACTGGGAGGTGCAGGTCACTGCTTCTGCCCAGCACCATGAGAAATTGTCACACCAGCCCGGGAAAAGATCAAATTTCGGCCGGGCGCGGTGGCTCAAGCCTGTAATCCCAGCACTTTGGGAGGCCGAGACGGGCGGATCACGAGGTCAGGAGATCGAGACCATCCTGGCACTAACACAGTGAAACCCCGTCTCTACTAAAAAAAAATACAAAAAACTAGCCGGGCAAGGTGGCGGGTGCCTGTAGTCCCAGCTACTCGGGAGGCTGAGGCAGGAGAATGGCGTGAACCTGGGAGGCAGAGCTTGCAGTGAGCCGAGATCATGCCACGGCACTCCAGCCTGGGTGACAAAGCGAGACTCTGTCTCAAAAAAAAAAAAAAAAAAAAAAAAAAAAGAAAAGATCAAATTTCAAAATTGGAAGTATAGTTTCTACTGAATACATATATCACACCAGCTTTCCCACCATCATAGTATAAAAATCATAAATTAAACCATCATAAATCAGGGACCATCTATAATGTGAATCCATGCTTCAGTAAATTACACACAGTTGGCCCTCTCTCTTTTTTTTTTTTTTTTTTGAGACAGAGTCTCATTCTGTCGCCCAGGCTGGAGTGCAGTGGCAGGATCTTGGCTCACTGCAACCTTCACCTCCTGGGTTCAAGCAACTGCCCAGCCTCAGCCTCCTGAGTAGCTAGGATTACAGGCACCTGCCACCATGCCCAGTTAATTTTTGTACTTTTAGTAAAGACAGGGTTTCACCACATTGGCCAGGCTGGTCTCAAGCTCCTGACCTCAGGCAATCCGCCCACCCCAGCCTCCCAAAGTGCTGGGATTATGGGCGTGAGCCACCGCACCTGGCCCAGTTGACCCTCTCTACCTGTGGGTTGCACATCCACAGATAAAAATAAATAAATAAATAAAACCATAAAATAAGAAATACAATTTTTAAAAATAGAGTATAACAGCTATTTACATAGTATTTGCATTGTTTTAGCCATATAGGTAATCTAGAGATTATTTAGGGCCTCTAAAGTACCCAGGAGGATATGCATAGGTTATATGCAAAAGTGCCATTTTATATAAGGCACCTGAGTATCCCTGGATTTTGATCTCCATGGGGATCCTGGAATCAATCACCTGAAGATACTAAGAGATAACTGTATCACTATACCTTTTGGACTATCAGGATCCTTCAGAGACTATAAACGCTTAATCTACACATGCCAATGTGTGAATTACCATATAAGTGCATGAATTATCATACAATAAGTGACTTGACAGATATAAGCACAGAATCTATACTGGGTCGGACTTGGAGTAGTCAGTAAGGAAATGCTGACTGGAGGAGCTGATCTCTATCTGATAAATCATAATGTTAAGTAAGAAGGAGGGAGGTGGGCAGTCCATCCAAAGACAGAGAGCAAGAAAGAGCACAGCACCACCAAGGGGCAGTGGGCTCAGGGAAAAGATAAGGCTACCAACGTTAAGAGGAGTTGGATCATGAGAGCTTGCTCTGTTAAGGAGTTTGGATTTTATTCATAGAATCTTAAGTTGGGGAGTGCTATGATAGATCAGGAAGTTAAAGAGATCACTCTTGGCAGCCATGTAATCAATGACTTGGAATAAGAAACTAATAATGAATAGACAACAAGGGAACCTGCTTTTAGGTGAGAAGCAGCCTCAACTAAAGGACAGGAGAAATGGTGGAAAATAGGCAAATTTGAGAAATGTTGCAGATGTAAAACAGGTAAGAACAGATCACCAACCAGATGAACAACATCCAAGTTTCCAGTTTGGGTCACTGTGTTGTGCCATTCATCAAGATAGAGATTATAAAAATAACACACTGAAAAGGAAGATGAGTCAGTTCTGAGACTGTTGTAGGTACCTGGGAGATAGCCCAATGGAGACCAGTAGGCTGTTGGCTGTCATCCAGATGGGTTCTGAGGACAAAGTTTCTCCTAATTAGCAAGGAAGCTGAAACCATGGACATGTGCTTCCAGGAAGAACGTGTAGAATCAACACAAGAGGGCCAGAGATGGAATCTTTGGTAACTGCAACAAGGAGTGGTCAAAGAAAAGGGGCCTAGGGAATTGAGGAGTGGCCACAAAGATAGAAAGAGGAAAACCAGGAGAATCTGTCACACAACTCAGGGAAAGATAGTTCAGGGAATAAAGACTGTACAGTTGATCACATATCCTCAGTTTTTTTTCTCTCTTCCCTCTCCCATCCTTTTCACACTCTCCCCTGTTAAAATCAGAAAGGTAAAAAGTTATTCTGCGATAATTCAAATAATGCTACACTGTGTCCCAAATCAACTACTAGGGAGGGAAGACAAAGAATCAAGATCATTATATTTTCTAACATTTATTAAAAATGTACTATGTGCTAAGAACTGTGCTAAGCGTTTACTACGCACTACCTAATGCTTAAAACAAATACATAGAGTACTATTGCTGAACCCATTTACTAGATGACAAAACTGAGTCTCAGAAAAGCTAAGTATTTTGCCCAAGTTCACAAAAAGCATGGCAGGCATGGAATATGAACCCTAGTCTATCCAACACCCAAAATTAAAATAATTGTAGGGCCTGACAAGGAATATATAAAAGAAACACAAACTCCAATTTGACCAGGAAAAAAAATTGATTGAAGGGTTATTTTTGAAGAAAAGGCCAGGCATGGTGGCTCATGCCTATAATCTCAGCACTTTGGGAGGCTGAGGTGGGAGGACTGTTTGAGGCCAGGAACTTGAGATCATCCTAGGCTCATAGTGAGGCCTCATCTCTACAAAAAAAAAATCAAAAAAATTAGCTGGGCATGATGGCGTGCATCTGTGGTTCCAGCTACTTACTTAGGAGGCTGAGGTGGGAGGACTGTTTGAGCCCAGGAGGTCAAGGCTGCAGTGAGCCGTGATTGCACCACTGCCCACCAGCATGGGCAACCTACCAACACCCTGTCTCAAAAAAAGGTATGGAGGGTTGCAAAACAAACTCTGAACAAGGATTCCCCCTTTGATGCCACATTCAGGACTCTTAACATAAGAAAGGGCACAGCATCTCAAATAGAATTATCCTGGAAACACAGAGCCCTTAGTTCTCTTTCCCAGTCTTGAACCTCTGACCAATAATAACTGTATCATGATTCTGTATTTTTAATCTGAGAACCGTGGCTTTCTGAGATGATAAAACTGTCCTCCTTAATTGGGTAAGTGGCATCACAACCCCAGAAAGAAAAGACATGAGCAATAAAATGAGGTATGGTATATCAAACTCATGGTACTAACTAGTACTTTTGCATTAAGTTTAGGATATGTGTTTTTTAAATGTTGGTAACTCAGATTCAGCTAATGAAAAGCTTTGGAAGTCTTAACAGAAACCCGCTTTACTACATTTACAAGTTTAATTTCTTAGTATCACAGATTGCCCAAGAGCTTAAGAAGATTCTGTTTAAGGTGGTAACTCTGACCTGTCAAGGACTGACTGTGCCTGACAGACAGACTGTGTAAATGTATATTAAACATCTAAGGAAATTTAATTCACTAAGTAAGGGGCCTGGAGCAATTAAATCTGTTAAACTTATATTAACTTAATTGACAAGCAGGTGAAAATTACTGTTCTTATTTCTATACAAAATGCCTATGCTTACAAGTACAATAACAAGACTGAAAGAAAACTAGGTTTTAAATTTACCACTTTAATTCATATTAATTTAAAGCCCAAGTAATTTTAAAATAGTCTTTCTGTACACAAAAGCCCCTTTTCCACATCAAAAAAACGTACACATATAACTGAGCTGCTCTATTAACCACTACTTGCTCTACAAAAGCCCACTTCAAAGTAGAACCTTTGAAAACTTACCAAGTACAACTGGGTAAGTATGGATGATTTAAGTAATCTCTCCCACTAATGTTGGGGAAACTGAATTGAGCTCCACTGAAGACCCAACCCAAAGGTAAGAACATCTCATCTCAATCTACTATAACATTCACCCCTTTTGATAAACATAAAACTCTCCTATCTTCCCTTGTTACCTGAAATACCAAACTTAAGTAACTTATATTTTACGGGCATGTAGTATTTCAGGATGGTTTCACAAGTATTGCTCATGGTACTTGTGGATACCTATGGAAAGGGAAAGCTGGAAAGCAGGGGGATAGAGAACTACCTTTTACTATATATATTTTTAGAACTATTAACATGGACACATATTATTCAAATATATACATAATTTTAAACTAAGCAAAATTTTGAGACAAACACTAACAAACAAATCAGAGCCTTTTTTTTTTTTTTAATGCTTTTTCTTTTTGAGACAGGGGTCTCACTCTGTTGCCCAGGCTGGAATGCAGTGGTATGTTCACTGCAGCCTTGACCTCCTGGGCTTAAGCAATCCTCCCTCCTCAGCCTCCCAAGTAGCCAGGACTACAGGTGCATGCCATTACACCTGGCTACCTTTTATTTTTCTGTAGAGGCAGGGTTTCACTATGTTGCCCAGGCTGGTCTCAAACTCCTGGGCTCAAGTGATCCTCCCATGCTGGCCTCCGAAAGTGCTAGGATTACAGGCGTGAGCCACCATGCCTAGCCTGAAAATGCATTTTCAAACTTACGTCTTCCCCACCATGTCAGTCATATTGAGAATCACTGACTTAGGGGTTCACAACTGCTGCTGATGGCACTACTGCTCACTGGGCATGAAATACAGGAAGAAAAGGGGTTTTGTCTTCCACCAGCTGGTAGCAAGAACCTAGCCCAGGTATAGTCTCCCTGAGCTTCTTCCATTTCTCATTTGTGTCTGAGAGCTTTGAAGGACCATTCTAGCTACCACCCAAAACTGGGGAGAGAGAAATGCTGGCTGGAAACCACTGTGAAATCTGTCCCTGTTAACCAAGTGGGCAGGTGCAAGAGGTAAGAGGCATTGGAAGGCAGTGGTCTCACAGACAGCGTGAGCAGAGGTAGTGAGTCAGGGACATTCACATCACTGGGGACATGGGGACCAGGGGAGCAGAAGTATCCCCGTAAAAGCTTGGGCCTCCAGTTCCTTTTAGACAGTGAAAGTCCTGGAACTATCCCACACTGCTCTGGTAACAGTGCTGCCAACATATCAATGGAAGACATTCTATTTATTAATGGTAGTATCAATGCATTTACAATATTGTAATAAGCCACTTGTCAACCAATGTTTGAAAACTAATTGCTCGTTAAGCTATTTGTCAATCAAAATTTAAGAACTACTTGCACAATTCACAGCAGCCAGGTTTCAACTTCTTCCCACACACAAAAGCTCAGTTCATTAACTAGCAATCATCTCTTCCAAAAAGCCAGAAATTTAGAACCCTAACGCCTCTACTGCTTAAATCATACTTGTCCATGTATCTCCATCCCTATCACCACACCTCCCACCCTATGCCAGTCCAGAACACCATCATCACTGGCCACATTTGCTCTAATAAACACCAAATAAGTCTCTGTACCCTGCCCAGTCCATTCTCCACAAACAAACAAACCTTTTGACTGCACATCCACCAATAAATAAGTGACAAACAAACCTTTTGAGTGCACATCCACCAATAGATAAGAGTGTACATCCCCAACATATGTTCATTTATAAACAGAACACAGGTACTAATACCTATAAATACTACAAAACATTTCAAATGAAAAAAATAATGATCACAATAATGGTACTCCCATCAACTAAAATAGTAATATAAAACCCATCTTAAAAATATTTTGGTGTGATCCGTATGATTAAATATTTCTCATGTTTGAAAAATCTCATTTTAATATTTTATGACAGAGCAATTTAAAAGTCTGATTCCAAGTCAATCCTTGTTTTTTTTTTTTTTTTTTTTTGAGACAGAGTCTTGCTCTGTCGCCCAGGCTGGAGTGCAGTGGCGCGATCTCAGCTCACTGCAAGGTCCACCTCCCGGGTTCACGCCATTCTCCTGACTCAGCCTCCCAAGTAGCTGGGGTAGCTGGGACTACAGGCATCCACCACCACGCCCGGCTATTTATTTATATATTTTTTTAGTAGAGACAGGGTTTCACCGTGTTAGCCAGGATGGTCTCGATCTCCTGACCTCGTCATCTGCCCGCCTCAGCCTCCCAAAGTGCTGGGATTACAGGCATGAGCCACCGCGCCCAGCCCAATCCTTGGTTTTAATGGCTATCACAGCCAAAAAGAAACATGAATCCAAAGGAAGCAGCACCATGGCTGTGTTTACTAAATTGTGATAATCATTTTCCCACCCCATTATACAAATATTTCATTTTAAATATGGCGAGCAAATATCCATCTTCTGTGATATAATTACTCTTGAAAATTAATAAAAGATACTACTTTTGTTTATTTCTTTTTCTTTTTTTTCTTTTTTTTTTTCTGAGACAGTTTCACTCTGGTTACTCAGGCTGGAGTGCAATGGTGCGATCTCGGCTCACAGCAACCTCCACTTCCCGGGTTAAAGCGACTCTCCTGCCTCAGCCTCCCGAGTAGCTGGGATTACAGGTATGCACCACCATGCCCAGCTAATTTTGTATTTTTCTTTTTTTTTTTTAGTAGAGATAGGGTTTCTCCATGTTGGTCAGGCTGGTCTCAAACTCCCAACCTCAGGTGATCCGCTCATCTTGGCCTCCCAAAGTGCTGGGACTACAGGTGAGAGCCCTGTGCCCAGTCACATTTTTCTTTCTAACAAATGGACTTGGAATCCACTAAAACTCTTCCCTTACAGTAGTTTCTCTTTTAATTTTTTACTGTGGGAATTCTCAAACATATACAACAGTAGAGAAAATACTATAATAAACCCTTATATACCTACTATCCAGCTTCAATAATTATCAACGTATGGCAATTCTTGTCTCATCTGTAAATTCTCTAAACATGCTGAATTACTTTAAAGTAAATTCCAGATATCAACATCATTTCATCCAAAATACCTTAGTACTTATCTGTAAGAGAAAGGAGTCTTTCTTTTTAATGTAACCATACTACTATAATAACACTTTAAAAAAATTAAAATTGTTTAAAATCATCTTATATACAAGTGGTTTTCAAATTTAAACTACTCCCAATGGGCTCATAAATAACTTTTTACAGTTGATTTGCATGAAACAGGATCTAAACAAGGTCTATACTTATGTTCAATTAATATGTTTCAAGTCTTTATTTTTTCCAAGAGGGAGTCTTGCTCTGTCGCCCACGCTTGAGTGTGGTGGCACGATCTCGGCTCACTGCAACCTCTGCCTCCTGGGTTCAAGCAATTCTCCTGCCTCAGCCTCTCAAGTAGCTGGGATTATAGGTGCGCACCACCACAACCAGCTAATTTTTGTATTTTTAGTAAAGACGGCATTTTACCACGTTGACCAGGCTGTTCTCGAACTCCTGACCTCATGATCCGCCCACCTTGGCCTCCCAAAGTGCTGGGATTACAGGTGTGGGCCACCACGCCCAGCCTCAAGTCTTTTTTAATCTGTAGCAGTTCCTCCATTTTTTTTTCTTGCCATTCATTTGAAGTAAATGGGTTCCTTTGTCCTATAATATTTTTCACATTCTAAATTTGCCAATTTCATCCTATAAACTGGTAATCAGATCTACACTAATCAGAAGAAGGTTTGACTCAGTTTGTTGGGGCAAGCAAGACTATTTCATGAATGATATGTTCTTCCTATTGTATCACATAGAAAGAATATAAGATTTGGTTGTCCCAATTTTAGAGATGTTATAGTTTCCTAATGGTTTTAACAGCCACTGGTGATCAGTGCCTAGATTCTTTTCATTAGATCATCTGGAAATGTTTTTAGCAACACATTTGGAAATTTTTATTAGGTTACAAAATCGTTTCTAAGTTTTTCATGTGTAAAATTATGAGAATTTTTATAGATGCAACAAAATCACAGTGAGATCATGAGTCATTAAGGAAATGCAAATTAAAACCGTAATGCAATACCACTTTACACCTACTAGGATGGCTACAATTAAAAAAACAAACAATAACAAGTGTTGACAAGGATAGGGAGAAACTGATACACTCATACATTGCTGCTGGGATTGTAAAAAGGTGCAGGCATTCTGCTTAGTGGTTTCTCAACAAGTTAAACATAGAGTTACCATTTGACTCAGCAGTTCCACTCCTAGATCTACCCAAAAGGATATGTCCACACAAAAACCTGAACATACAACCCACAGATGGGAAAAAATATTTACAAATCGTATATCTGATACGGGACTTATATCTAGAAATATATAAGCAACTCAATAATAAAAAGAGCAATAACTAAATTTTAAAATGAGCCAAGTATCTGAATAGACATTTCCCCAAAGAACATACACAAACAGCCAACAGCACATGAAAAGATGCACATCATGAATCATCATGGAAATGCAAATAAAAACCACAATGAGATACAACTTCACACCCACTAAGATGGCTATAATCAAAAAGAGAGTAACAAATTTGGCAAATATGGGAGAAATTGGAACCCCTGAGCATTGCTGGGAGAAACTGGACCCCTTTTGCATTGCTGCTAGAACCCTTGTGAGTTGCTACTGGGAATGGGTTGTCACTTTAGAAAACAGTTTGACAGCCCCTCAAAGTTAGTCACCGTTTAACCCAGCAATTCTACTCCTGGGTATATATATACCTAAGACAAATTAAAACCTATGACCACACAAAAATTTATACCTGAATATTAATAGCAGCATCGTTCATAAAGCCAAAAAGTAGAAACAAATAAATGTCCATCAACTGATGAACCAGTTAGTCAAATGTTCAATATAATGGAATATATTGAATATAATATTCAATATAATGGAATATTATTCAGCCATAAGAAGGAATGAAGACTGATACATGGTACAACATGAACGAACCCCAAAAACACTATGCTAAGTAAAAGAAGCCAGCTACAAAAGGTCACATATTGCATGATTTCATTTATATGAAATGTCCAGAACAGGCAAATCCAAAGAAACAGGAAGATTAGTAGTTGCCAGGGACTGGAGGGAGGGCAGAATGAGAAGTGAGGCTAATGGGCGCAGGGTCTCTTTTTGGGGTGATGAAATGTTCTTAAACTAGACAGTGGCAAAAGCTGCACAACTCTATGCATATACTAAAAACCACAGAACTACACACTTTAAAAGGGAGAATTTTATATGTAAGTTATAGCTCAATAATGATTATATGGAAAAAAAATTACAGTGAGGAAAATGCTCTCCCACTGCACATTTCTTTCTAAGGAAAGTAGCTCCTTTCTCATTCACTATTTAAATAATACTTTTACTTGAAGAGACAGATTAAAGATATTAATTTTTCAAATGATATTTGCTAGATTCAGGTTGAGTACTCCTTACCTGAAATGCCTGGGACCAGAAGTATTTCAGATTTCAGGTATTTTTCAGATTTTGTAATATTTGCATTATTCCTATTGGTTGAACATCCCTGATCCAAAACTTCAAAATCTGAAATGCTCCAATGAGCATTTCCTTTGTGTGTCATGTCAGCACTCAAAAAGTTTTGGATTTGAGGCCAGGCATGGTAGCTCACACCTATAATCTCGGCACTTTGGGAGGCTGAGGTGGGAGGATCGGTTGGGCCCAGGAGTTTGAGAGCAGCCAGGGAAACACGGCAAAACCCTGTCTCTACAAAAAATACAAAAATTAGCTGGGCATGGTGGTGCATGCCTGTAGTCCCAGTTACTCAGGAGGCTGAGGTGGGAGGATCACCCAAGCCCAGGAGGTCAAGGCTGCAGTGAGCCATGATCATGCCACTGCACTCCAGCCTGGGCTACATACACCTGTCTCAAAAACAAAAACAAACAACAAAAAAAAAGTGTTGGATTTGGGAGCCTTTTGGATTTCGTATTAGGATTACTCAACCTGTAGCCACTTATCATAACAAAAAGTTGGCATTTTTTTTTAAAAAGAAAAATGTAAAACTCATCAACAACTCTACTACAAGATAATTAACAAATAAGCGGACTCAAGACCCTGCCCATAGAGAGGTAATAAATGAATTTCACGAATTTCATTCTTTTATTCAGTCAAAGCAGCCCTGTTCCATTAATTTACATTCAGTCTATTATTCCATATAGTAATGTTCTTACAAAGGCAATCGTTTACTAACTATTAAGAATATGTCACTGGGCATGGTGGCTCACGCCTGTAATCCCAGCACTTTGGGAGGCTGAGGCAGGCGGATCATGAGGTCAGGAGATTGAGACCATCCTGGCTAACACGGTGAAACCCCGTCCCTACTAAAAATACAAAAAATTAGCCCGGCATAGTGGCGGGTGCCTGTAGTCCCAGCTACTTGGGAGGCTGAGGCAGGAGAATGGCGTGAACCCAGGAGGCGGAGCTTGCAGTGAGCCGAGATCGTGCCACTGCACTCCAGCCTGGGTGACAGAGCGAGACTCTGCCTAAAAAAAAAAAAAAAAAGAGTATGTCTTCTCCAGTACAACTTTCCTCCAGTAGCTCACTAAAGAAGTGGTCTGGCCAGGCATGGTGGCTCACGCCTGTAATCCCAGCACTCTGGGAGGCCGAGGCAGGCGGATCACAAGGTCAGGAGATCAAGACCACCCTGGATAACACAGTGAAACCCCCGTCTCTATTAAAAATACAAAAAACTTAGCTGGGCGTGGTGGCGGGTGCTGCTAGTCCCAGCTACTTGGGAGGCTGAGGCAGGAGAATGGCGTGAACCCATGAGACGGAGTTTGCAGTGAGCCGAGATCATGCCACTATGCTCCAGCCTGGGCAACAGAGCGACACTCTGTCTCAAAAAAAAATAAAAATAAAAATAAAAAGTGGTCCTTATTCTTGGATGTAACTACTAAAAGATAATCGGAGTCAAGAGACTGAGCCCATCCTGGCTAACACGGTGAAACCCCATCTCTACTAAAAGTACAAAAAAATTAGCCGGGCGTGGTGGCGGGCGCCTGTAGACGCAACTACTCAGGAGGCTGAGGCAGGAGAATGGTGTGAACCCGGGAGGTGGAGTTTTCAGTGAGCTGAGATTGAGCCACTGCACTCCGGCTTGGGTGACAGAGCGAGACTCTGTCTCAAAAAAAAAAAGAAAAAAGAAAATCTAGACCTGGCACGGTTGGCACGGTGGCTCATGCCTGTAATCTCAGCACTTTGGGAAGTCTTTTGGCTCGTGGATCACTTGAGCCAGGAGTTCGAGGCCAGCCTGGGCAACACAGTGAGACCTCACCTCTCCTAAAAATAAAAAATAAAAAAACACGTATGGTGGTGCATACCTGTGCTCCCAGCTACTTGGAAGGCTGAGGTAGGATGACCACTTGAGACTGGGAGGTCAAGGCTGCAGTGAACCATGATGGTGCCACTGCACTCCAGCCTGGGTGAAAGAATAAAACCGTCTCAAAAAAGAAAAGAAAAGAAATAAAGAAAGAAAAGAGAATCTAGCAATACCGAGACATGCTAGAAGCTTCTGTACTTTCACAACCACATACTAAACTTCTCACACTACAAAATTTGTCCTAATATTGTTTGTTCACATATTCAGCAATGTTTTCTATACATCTTCCAATGGTATTTTGATTTCCTGACAAAATTATTTTCCATGTAGTACATCAGTCTGCTTTTTGTTTAAGTGGGCCTTTTGGGGGTGGGGCAAGAAGAATCTGCCAAGGGTATGTGGTTTTTTGTCTTTTTTTCCCCCCTGAAACAGTCTCACTGTCTCCTAGGCTAAAGTGCAGTGATGCAATCTCAGCTCACTGCAACCTCCGCCTCCTGGGTTCAAGCGATTCTCCTGCCTCAGCCTCTCGAGTAGCTGGGACTACAGGCGCGCGCGCCCACCATGCCCGGCTAATTTCTGTATTTTTGGTAGAGACAGGGTTTTGTCATGTTGGCCAGGCTGGTCTCAAACTCCTGACCTCAGGTGATCCGTCCACCTGAGCCTCCCAAAGTGCTAGAATTCCAAGCATGAGCCACTGTACCCAGCCCCATTTTGTCTTGTATAAGAACAATAAACTTAAAAACTGGTCAGGCATGGTGGTTCACACGTGTAGTCCCAGAGCTTTGGAAGGCCAAGATGGGAAGATTGTTTGAGCCCAGGGGTTCAATGCTGCAGTGAGCTATCATTGTGCCACTGTACTCCAGCCTGGGCAACAGAGTGAGACCCCGTCTCTTAAAAACAAGAAATCCTCAAAATATAAATTTTGATCATTGAAGTTAGCAAAATTTTGTAAAGCATCTGATGGAATATCCTTTATCTTTAAGCATCACTGCAAAAAAAAAAAAAAAATGTAGAGGTTCTCTTTATGTTGCCAGGTTTTGGTTTTCAAATGTCTTCATACTGGTGACAGATCCTCATATTTTATTATTTAGTATCTCAAAGTTTTACATCCTTTTTTTGTTTTTTTTTTTTGGAGACGAAGTCTTGCTCTGTCACCCAGGCTTGAGTGCAGTGGCAAGATCTCGGCTCACTGCAAACTCCACCTCTCGGGCTCAGGTGATTCTCCTGCCTCAGCCTCCCGAGTAGCTGAGGTTACAGGCATGCACTACCACACCCAGCTAATGTTTGCATTTTTAGTAGAGACGGAGTTTCACCATGTTGGCCAGGTTGGTCTTGAACTCCTGACCTCAGGTGATCCACCCGCCTCAGTCTCCCCAAGTGTTGGGATTACAGGAATGAGCCACTGTGCTTGGCCCATCCACCCATCCTTTTTTTTTTTTTTTGGGACAGAGTCTCACTCTGCCTCCAGGCTGGAATGCAGTGGCAAAAATCCCAGCTCACTGCAACCCCAGCTCACTGCAACCTCCACCTCCAAGGTTCAAGTGATTCTGCCGCCTAAGCCTCCAGCGTAGCTGAGATTATGCAGAGGCACATGCCACCACACCAGGCTAATTCTTGTATTTTTAGTAGAGATAGGGTTTCATTATGTTGGCCAGGATGGTCTTGATCTCTTGACCTTGTGATCCACCCGCCTTGGCCTCCCAAAGTGCTGGGATTACAGGTGTGAGCCACTGCACCGGGCCCTCCTTTTTTTTTTTTTAAAAACCAGTCTCCCTCTGTCCCCCAGGTTGGAGTACAGTGGTACAATCACGGCTCACTGCAGCCTTTAACTCCTGGGTTCAAGCAATCTGCTGCCTCAGTCTCCTAAGTAACTGGGACTACAGGCACGTGACACCACACGGCTAATTTTTTATTTTTAGTAGAGATGAGGTCTCGCTATGCTGCCCAGGTTTGTCTTGAGCTCCTAGCCTCCTGCGCCTCAGGCTCCCAAAACAGTGGGATTATGGGTGTGAGCCACTGTGCAGCTGGGTTCTATATACGATTAAAAGGAATCTTAAAGCAAGATTCCTATTAATGATAGAGTCCATGTTTCTCATAAATTTCCTGATACTTTCCAATTTAGTAAGAGCTGACTTATTTGAATAGCTCACCAAGAATTCATCACAGGAGTTGGACTAGTATCAGCTCTGACATCTTGTTTGCTTGTGCTTGTATTATTAGTATTTTATTCAATCACTGGTTTCTTTGCATGTCCATTTTGTAAAGGCTAGTTCAATGAAAACTGGTTAATATAAACTATTAACAACATGTTGCAATACATGGAGAACAAATGTATAAATATGTCTCTGCTCACTGCAGAATTCAGTCTCTTCCTTCAGGACACCCAAAGTTCTAGAGGTAACACATTAACTGTTTGCCTATAGACCCAAGAAGATACCAGTGACAATTTCTAAATTAAACATTTTATCTTATCTTTTAGATAAAAACAATAAAAACTTTTAAATTTTCTTCCAGTTCCCCTGGATCATCTTATCTACCTCACTTTGAAAACTACTGCTCTGGACTACTGCTCTGAAAACTACTGCCACAGTGAACTTTTTAACAACTACAAATCAGATCAGTTCACTCTTCTGCTTAAAAATCCTTCAAAGATTTAGCTCTGCCTTCAGGATCAAGTCCAAAATCCTTGCATGCCATACAGGACCCTCAACTCTGCCCCCTGACATTCTCTTGTCTCAACCCTGTCTTTAGTCTCTAGTTCTCAATCCTGGCTACACATTAGAATCACCTGGGGAGTTAAAATATATATACAGGTATGCATCACTTAACAATGGGGATACGGCCGGGCGCGGTGGCTCAAGCCTGTAATCCTAGCACTTTGGGAGGCCAAGACGGGCGGATCACAAGGTCAGGAGATGGAGACCACCCTGGCTAATAGGGTGAAACCCGTCTCTACTAAAGAATACAAAAAACTAGCCGGGCGATGAGGCGGGCGCCTGTAGTCCCAGCTACTTGGGAGGCGGAGGCAGGAGAATGGCCTAAACCTGGGAGGCGGAGCTTGCAGTGAGCTGAGATCCGGCCACCACACTCCAGCCTGGGCGACAGAGCCAGACTCCGTCTCAAAAAAAAAACAAAAAACAATGGGGATACATTCTGAGGATGAGTCGTGATGTGATTTCATAATTCTGCAAACATCATAAAAGTTACTTACACAAAATGAGATGGTACAGCTTGCTACATATCTAGGCTATATTGTATAACCTACTGCTCCTAGGCTACAAACCTGTACAGCATGTTACTGTACTGAATACTGTAAGTAACACAATAAATATCTGTGTATTTAAATATCTAAAAACAGAAAAGGTATAGTAAATTATGGATTATAATCTTATGGGACCACTGTTGTATATGCAGTCTCTCCTTGATGGAAACATTGTTATACTGTGCATGACTGTATACACATTCTCAGGCCCCACTTGAGACCAATTAAATCAAAATGCCTGTGGGTGGGACATTTGCAACCCTGATTTTTCTAAGCTCCCCAGATGAATCTAAAGTGCAGCCTAGGCAGAGAATTACTTTGTCACTGCAAGCCACCTGCCCCTTCCTGTTCACCATGGTCAGCCAGTTTTAGGTGCTCACCAAGCTCTCAATTAGGCCTTGCTATGTCAAGTGTGATCCACCCACCAGCAGCATCTGCCTCACCCAGGAGCTGGTTAGTAACACAGAATCCCAAGTCCCACCCCAGACCTACTGATTCAGGACTTGGCATTTTAACAAGACTCCCAGATGGTTCATGAGCACATTCAATTTAGCCAAGCGCTGCCCTGAGCTACCAAATCCCTTCTCAGCTCAGGGCCTTTACAAATGTTTAACTGCAAATGTTGTTTAGCTGCTGAACTTCTCTGGCACTCCCAAAACACCCTATTCTTCCCCTTTCATCACATCTATAATTACCATAGGTGATTAATGTCTGTCTACTACACTAACCCAAAAGTGTCATGAGGACAAACATCACATCCATGTTACTCTGGGGTGTCCCCAGCTTCCAGCACAATGCCTTGTATTTTCAACTGAACAGCATCTAGTCTTATATTTTATATTGCTATGATCCTATTCTAAACTTCCACAATATTTCAGTCTTATCAACCAAATCTTTCTTCAACCACGAGTTGGCTTTAGTTACATAAATCTTGGAGATAATCTATATCACAGCACCGTATTTCTTTCAAAAAATCTAAATTAGCTACTGGTCTCTTCTTCCAAAGCAATGTAAATTAAACCTAATTCAAGGTATCATTACATTTCTTTGTAATAGCACTAGATGGGCAGTCAAGAAATGGCCCCATAAATTGCTGATAGTGTTGGAAACTAGTTCAACCTTTCCAGATTGCAATTAGGCACTGAAACTGTATCCTCTGACTTGGTGAGCCCAGGCTGGGCTAAGAGTACAAGGAAATAATTCAAAAGAAGTATTTGAATAAGAGGTATAAAAGTACCATTTATAATAGTAAAAAGGTAGAAAAAAGAATAAAAAGGATTGCACCAACTACAGCTGTTGGCTGAGAATGGTGGCTCACACCTATAATCCCAGCACTTTGGGAGGCCAAGGTGGGTGGATCACTTGAGTTCAGGAGTTCAAGACCAGCCTGGGCAACATGAGAATGTCTCAACAAAAAATAAAAAAATTAGCTGGTTGTGGTGGCACAGACCTGTGCAGTCCCAGCTATTTGGGTGGCTGAGATGGGAAGATCATTTAGCCCAGGAGATCAAGGTTGCAGTGAGCTGTGATCATGACACTGCACTCTAGCCTAGGTGGCAGAGTGAGACCTTGTCTTAAAAACAAACAAACAAATAAAAAAAACTACAATTGTCAATGAATGGAATACCATACTGTGATTTTTTTTTTTTTTTTTTTTGAGATGGAGTCTCACTCTGTCACCAGGCTGGAATGCAGTGGCAAGATCTTAGCTCACTGCAACCTGCGTCTCCTGGGTTCAAGTGATCCTCATGCCTTAGCCTCCCGAGTAGCTGGGATTACAGGCACATGCCACCACACCCAGCTAATTTTTGTATTTTCAGTAGAGATGGGGTTTCACCATGTTGGCCAGGATGGTCTTGATTTCTTGACCTCATGATCCGCCCTCCTGGGCCTCCCAAAGTGCTGGGATTTACAGGCGTGAGCCACCACACCCAGTCTGTGATTTTAAATGAACAAATACTTAAATGAGTAAATATAAAATATTTTATGCTATTCAAGAATTCAAAAATCATAAAATCATATTCTGTATGTACTGACTGCTACTATAAAAATTATGTCTTGTACACTGACACAAATGGATGTGAATTTAGAGTAAAATAAATATAGTTTTACATTTAATGGATTCTCTTTTCTATAGAGAATACATTAAAATAAATTTTAATGTTGGGCTATTTTTGGGCTTGCTGTTCAGTTTTATTAAGTTAGTGTTATATTATTGCTATTTTTGTTGTACTCAGACTCACTAAAAAACCATTTCTTCACCGGGCATGGTGGCTCACGCCTATAATCTCAGCACTTTGGGAGGCCAAGGCAGGCGGATCACCTGAGGTCAGGAGTTCAAGACCAGCCTCACCAACATGGAGAAAACCCGTCTTTACTAAAAATACAAAATTATCCAGGCGTGGTGGCACATGCCCGTAATCCCAGCTACTCAGGAGGCTCAGGAGAATCGCTTGAACCCGTGAGGCAGAGGTTGCGTGAGCCAAGACAGCGACATTGCACTCCAGCCTGGCCAACAAGCGCAAAACTCCATCTCAAAAAACAAACAAACAAACAAACAAAAAACATTTCTTCAGCTTTGGCATTTGGAAACATTTATTAGTTATTGCACTGGAAAGTAAAATGACAAGATTCTATATTTGGCCAGTTTCCCTCTCATAACTCAAACTTCACCTGCATCTCATTTTTTTCCATGTGAAAACGGAAAAAAACAATGCAATAATGTTTACAAGCTGACACTGAGCACCTCCAATGAAAGGTGCTGGCAAACACAAACATGCAGGGTGCAAAAATACAAAGCAAAAAACCCACCACCACCCACACTGATCATCTTGCACAAGTTACTTTTATCCTTCTGAGCCTCAACATCTCCCTCTGTAGATTCGAATAAACTGGCTAGAATCGCATAGGGTAGGGGGAGGATTTGCGGAGGAAAAGTAGGCATATAATAGCTGAAAAAGCATTGTAGTTGATCCTCCTGAATTCTCTGAAGATCATCTACCTAGCCACACATTTTGGGGGAGAGGATAAATTGGTACAACCGCCTGAAAACAGGTGACAGTTTGGCTCCATGTCTGCAAATCAAAAATGCAGACATATCCCTTGACCCAGTAATTCCACTTGTAAAAGCATATTGTTCAGATAACTTTGCAAATGAGCACATAACACAGTATGTACAAAGACATTCATTGTATTGCTGTAATATAAGAACCTGGAAACAAATATTTAACCCAAAGATGTTACAGTACAGCCATACAATTAAACAAGTAAAAGAATGTCAACAGAAAGAACAAATAACTCTCTCTATATATTGATAATAGAATGATTTCCTAAATATGTTAAGTAAAAAAACCCAGTAAGGTGTGAGTGGTACGTCCCATGGTGGGAGGAATATGGACAAGCAGGCACATATTTATAAAGGAACAGTGTCTATGGAAGGCCATACAAACTGAAAACTTCAGCCATCTCTGGGGAGGAGGTTAGGGAGACAGGAGACTTGGGGCCAGGGTAGGAGGGACATTCTTCTCTATATACTCTTTTGTATTGCTAGAAGTTTTGAATTTTTCTCTCATCTGCATTAATTATATTTTCCCAAAATGGAGCAGGATTCTCTCTACACCTTCCTCTGGATCTAAGAGGCTATGATTCTACCTCTGTCAGACCTGACCAATGCCTCCTATATTGCAGGAACATCTGCATTTGGTCCTATAATGCCCCTAAATGATCTTTCCAAAACTCTTTCAGCCCAAGTCCCTGGCCTCCTTTAAATCCTCTAGTAGCTCTCCAGCTACCTGATCCAGCTATGATTAACCTCTTTCCTCCTCCCCAAGGACAGTGGATTCCTTCCACCACCAAGTCTGCTTGTGCTGCTCCCTCTTGCCTATGTGTGCAGTCCACCATGGAAAAACTCCTATGCATCTTTCATGATCTGAAGAACCCCCCGTCTCAGGAAAGCTTTCCCAAATCACCCAGGCAGGGGATGCTCCCTGCACAGCCTGGCAGCGGCTCTGGAAATACATCGCCAAAATTCAAATCTTGACTATTCCCTCATTTTACCACTGTTTGGCCTCAGTTTCCAACCCTGTAGAGTAGGAACAAGCCCTTTTATGACTTGAAAAGACTTGAGGGAATTCATGGAAAACATTTATTACATAGCTTGTCACAAAGCCAATAAAATATAGCTATTATTATTACAATCTTATAGCACCTGTGATGTATTTATATCCACCTGCCCTACATTAGACTCTGAGCTCCACAAAGGTAAGGACTGACTTCTTCACTGTTGTATCCCAAGCAATCCACCTGACAAAGGGAAGGCACATGAATGTACTTAAGCCAGAGGATTGGTTTTTCTGGTTCTGTATTTCACCCAGATGTTAAGTGGCTAAACAGAGAACAGCCCCCGGGATCCCACCATGCCTTACAATGCACGTTATCAGCCAGGCCGCTTTGAGCAGGTAGAGGTGAGAAGAGACTGAAGGGCTTTTAGTCTTTCAGACACAGTTTTTTGGAGGCCAATGGGATATGGGACCTACCAGTTCCCACCCGCTGACTGCTTATAGGGCCTGGGTGGGATGGACATGCAGAAGTGTGGAATCAGAAATACTAAAAGTCCTGGCATGTACTCGAAGCAGGCCTTCAAAACACGAAAAAATCTCTTGGGAAGTGGATAATGGGAAATAAACAGAGCCTAGGCATAAGAGAAGAGATTGGAAAGAATCTACAAGACAACTTGGAGGAAGAATTCTCCCAGCATGGAAGACAGAAAGGTGGGCAAGACACAGCTCCTGCCCGCAAGAAGCTTCTCAAATGAGAAGAACTTTAAAAGAAAAAGTGGAGCTTAGCAGGTAAAGGTGGGGAAGAAAGAGGATCACATAAAACAAAAACATCCCAACATGTGATGGAGCAGTCAAGCAGCTCTGAATAACAGCCAGCAAGGGGGATGAGGGGAAGGAGAATGGAAGGATTAGATTAAGCTAAAAGGAGTAAACTGAGGCAAGATTGTCAAGGGCTTTGTATGACCTGATAAAGCATTTTAGGCTTCATTCATCCCATGGGAAAAAGAAAAGCGAGGGAGTTTTTAAGTAAACAAGTGACAGCATCAGATCTGTGTTTCTGAAAGGAGTGGCCAGGCAGGAAGATGTTCGCCCTTTCCTAGTCAGTCCTCCTCTCTCCCACCATCTTCTGTTTCTCGGGCTGCCTGCACAGCTAGCAGGTGGCAAACGAAGCCGTCTCCGGGGTGATGTGACTGGTTCTAGAGCCAGAATCCCTCTCCTGGGCAAAAGCTTCTGATGGTGTTCACCCTGCAGAGGGTGGATCTGCACATTCTTCCTTTCCTGTCTTACAATATCATTAGTGATCTCAAAAATAAAAACAAAACCCTCAAGACAGGACTCAGCTCTGCTATTTTTTTTTTTTTTTTTTATCTTCAGGAGATATAATCAGGAACTAATTTTTTCAAAAAAATTTTTTTTATTTACCGAAAGTAAAAATGGAGGGGACCTGCGTTCTCAATTGGCCTATTCTGAATTCTGGGCAGCTCTCAGCCCTTATTTCCCTTCTTAAATAGCCTCAACAGCTGGGAGAGGGCGGCAAGGAGAGGGGCCTGGGAGACGGGCCGGGGGACCGAGGGAGGTGGACTTGAAGGGAAAGAAAAGTTGGTCACTGCAAAAGCAAATTTTCTCATGCCAGGAGTTTTCCTCTTTCCTCCCATTAAATGGACTTGAGCAAATTCTGTTCTCGCCATTCTAAGTTTCTTCTCTGAGAATGAACTCTGGCAGTGCCCTGGCCTGGTCCCAGGAGGACGCACGCAAAGTTCCTGGGCAGTCGCAAGGGGTCGGTGCCCGGGCCAGCATGTTTCCGGGGATCCCCTCCCCACGACAGACCCGCAAGGATGCACAATCAAATTGCAGGCGCCCGCAGACTTCCACCCGGAAAAGAGGGCTGAGGGCTGAGGGCTGAGGGCTGAGGGCTCCGGGCTTGGGCCCGGGACCCCTCCCACCGCCCCCGGGAGCCGCCCCGCCTTCCGGAGCCCACCCGGGCGCAGCGGCCGCGAACACTCACAGAGTCTGGCGTTGGGCGGGACCGCTGGGGACGAGGAGAGCGGCTCCGCCTCGGCTCCGCGGCGGCGTTTCGGGCCGCCACTCGCCCTCAGGGCCGCCGCCCGGCCCGCGGCTCCGAGCCCCGCGGCGGCGGCGGCGGCCTCGCCTCCATGGCGAGGGGAAGCGGCTGTGGGGAGACTGGGCGGGCGGCGGTGATGGCGGCAGCAGCCGGGGTCCGAGCGCGATCGCGCGCGCGCGCGTCTCTGTCAGCACCGCACTAGCTGCAGCCTCGCTCCCGACCTGGCCTTGGCTGTAAGACGCGTGTTCATTGGCTGTTCAGAGACAGGCGCTGGTTGGCCGACAGCGAACGGGCGTCTCCGGCCCGCGCGGGCCCCGCCCTTGTGCACCGCTAGACTCTCACTCGCTGGCTGAGGCCTCGAACCCGGTTCCACGGTCTCCAGATAGCTCGGGAGGGGTTCGCCCCGGGGCCGCCCAATCCTTCGGGAAGCTGGACCCCGGAAGGACTGGCCGCGGGTGCACCAGTGCCTTCCGCCACTCTACAGTCACAGGCCCCAGGACTTGGGGCCTTCTTCCCAGTTTACAGATGAGGAAACCGAGGCCAGGGACAAACTACACCAATGTCTAGCCACCAGGGCGGCATGGAACTCGAGAGCCATCTTCCTAATCCTCTCCAAACGTGATACTGTGGGTCTTTTTTTCCCTCCCCTAATTGCTGCAGGTATTTAAAGAACGACGGATCTCACTGGGGAGGGAGAGGAACCTGTCAAGTCCCTAGAACGGGTCTGGCTCCGTGGGTGTCATCTTACATCAAGTCAGCCCACGCCGTCCCCACCCGAGCTCCAGGGTAACCTCCCCGGCTTTCCAGATGCGCCTGCTAGGGCCCTGCTCGCCACCGAGCTGAGTAGAAGCACAACACGTGGTGTTCTGCGATGGGGGTGCCTTTTGCGATAGGCCTGGCGGGGCAGGGGAAGCGCAAAACTCGGAGAGGAGCCAGAGTGCGCCCTCCCCAGGCCGGGGTTGGGGCGTGTACCCCTTTCCCGGCGCTCCCGGCACCGCGTCTGGCGCGTAGCACCCCCGAAGCAATCGTTCAGTGCATCTAGTGGCAGCAGGTTCCTACGCGGATCCCCGCGGCTGCTGCAGGACTTGAGCGTCTGCGGCTGAAGGCCGATTACGCAGTCGTGATAGGTGGTAGCAAATGCGACATTTCGCCGGGTTTCCCCAGTAGGGGCCCCTGGGCGCGCAGGGCGAGCGGCTGGGCGTCTGCAGGCGATAGACAGATTTGCACAGCAGCGCGCAAACCGAGCTTGCGGGTAGGGGACGCTTCATCCTCGACCGAGGGTCTGCGGTTCCCGGGGTAGGTGGCGGTGTCTCTCTCCTCCAGACCGGGCAGCCCCTGAGGCCCCCTCACGCAACCCAGGCCGGTTTAGGACTCTGTGCCCCACTCCTCCGTATTGTGGAATGTTAGTCCATGCTAACCAGAGCCATGGTCTGGGAATATGGGTGGGGCGGGCCTCAGGCCATCCCCTCCCCAGCAGGGAAGTGTCTCCTTGACTGGGAGTTGTGACTCTCTCTCTCCCTCTCAGCAGGACCAGCCTAGAGGTGTGGGTGAAATGGCCGAACCCAAGACACCTCTGACCAATAGACACTCCAGCCCAAAGGCCCAGAGTCCCACACGCCTAGTCTCCTAACAGTCAGACCCCAGTGAGGGTGGATCCTTTCCCACACCCAGCATTCACATTTCTCTGGAAGTCCAAACTCAATCTATCCCCCGACACCGAATGGAAAAGTGAAAAGCTGGAAGTCAAAGTGTGAAAACCCCTAACAAGTAATGACTGCAAGCGCAGGAGGTACCCCAGTAGCTAGGATGGCAGCCCTATGCTCTAGAACCAAATTCCACCGGCTTACTTTTGTCTTGTATCTAATTTACACTACTATTTCTTAATATATTTCTTTTTGTTGATTAGTTTTTTACTTGTAGTTTGTGTTACCCTAGAAGGGGTTGACATGCTACTTATATTTTTAATATAATTGAAATAGTGATTGCAGTAAGTGTTCATCTTTGAGACTCTCTGAAGGACCCCATTTGGATATGACCACACTTGGGAAAATTGTTGGGCGTGGTAGTCAGAGAGCCCGGGTCTCCAGCCCCACCATGTGCTGGGTGACCTGAGCCTCCCTCTGCAACTCTTCCTGGAACTTCCCAGGGCTGTATTGAGAATTAGGCATGTTCAGCTTGGCAAGTAACCCATTCTCAGGAAATGAAAGTCCTTTCTCCCCATGAGACAGATGCACTATGGTCAAAGCATTTGTGGTGTGTGTACAGGGGTGACAGAACTAGACCCTGGAGACCCTCTGGGAAGGAGGGTTCAGCTCAGCAACCACACAGATGCTGTTTCCATTGGAAGAAGACAGAGCCCCCTCCTCAGCTGCCTGCCTGTAGAGACCTGCCCAGCCCTCCATCCTACTTGGCTCCCAGAGTGTCCTGAGCTCCCTCACCCATCATCATCACAGAGTAAAGGGTTATCCTGGGAGAGAAGAGAACTGAGGAAGGGAGGGGAAGCAGTTGCCTGTGCCCAAGCCTACCCAAATGGGGAACTGCAGAGCCCTCCTCCTCCTAGTCCTGCATTAGTCCCAGCCCACAGGAGCACATACCTACAGGTAGGCATTTCTCAGCCATCCCACAGGTACCCCAACAGTCACAGGGTTTATGAGCAAAGGAGAGGACCAGGAGAGCTGGAGGATGGGGGGAAAGGACTCCTGTTTCTTTAGGCAAGTCACTTCCCCTCTTGGGGCCTCCTTTCCCCTTCTAATAAATGGAACAATGAGTCATTCTCGCAACAAATACTTATTGAGTGCAGACCATGTGCTGGACACAGCAGGGAATAAGACAGAAGAGGACAGAAGAGGCCTCTGCTCTCAGGAGCTTACATTCTGGATAGGCACACAGGCAAACAAATGAACAGGAAAATTTCCTAAATGCTGAAATGAAAATAAAGCAAGGCAATAAGATAGGTGAAGTAAATGAGAGCCAAGTCCCTTTGCAGGCCACTATTCAACCCTAAGAGTCTTTTACTCAAACTTTGTATCTAAAAGAGACAGGACATACAGCCCCTTACCCTGAGAAGGTAAGTTGTAGGAGCCTTTGCCCTGATTCTTTCTTTCTTTTTTTTTTTTTTTAAGACGAATTTTCCCTCTTGTTGCCCAAGCTGGAGAGAAATGGCGCCATCTCAGCTCACTGCAACCTCCGCCTCCTGGGTTCAAGCAATCAAGCGATTCTCCCGCCTTGGCCTTCTGAGTAGCTGGGATTACAGGGCCCGCCACCACCGCCAGCTAATTTTTTTGTATTTTTACTAGAGACAGGGTTTCACCGTGTGGGCCAGGCTGGTCTCAAACTCCTGACCCCAGGTGATCCACCCACCTAAGCCTCCCAAAGTGCTGGAATTCTAGGGATGAGCCACTATGGCCGGCCTTTGCCCTGATTCTCCCTGCACTGGCTACCAGTGATATAAGAAGAAATGTTTCCAGATTCTTTGCTTCCAGCTACACAGTCCTAGTCCCAATCCTAGCCCCACACATTGGACAAAACTTGGCCCTGCCCACCCCTGTAGGTATAGGCCTGCTGTACAATCTGCTCAGGGCAGAAGGCATCTCACACTAATTTCAACTGAGCAAGTAAGGATTTGAAAAAAGAAAATCCCAGTTCTGGTTTTTAAATGTCACAATTTATAGACTTATATATCTGTCAAAACTCAGAAAATTATATTTAACATCTGTGGATGGCATTGTATGTAGATTGTGCCTGAAAAGAAAAAAAAAATTGCAAACTGAAAATGAACTCGTTATTGAAATGCATTCTGAAGTATTTAGGGGGAGGTGTACTAATGCTGCAGCTTACTTTGAAATATATGAAAAATACGATGGATTGACATACAGGAATGGATAGATGAACAGATGAACAGATGTGTGATATAGTAAGATGCTAATAGTAGAATCTATGTGGTAGTTATACAAATGTTCACTGTAAAATTATTTCTACCTGGCTGTATGTTTGAAAGTTTTTATAATAAACTGTAGAGGTGGGGGGGCATATCAGTGACTAATTTTACAAAAAAGTATACAAAACTGCCTTTAACTTTTAAGCAACTCTCCCCATAGACAATTCCAATGCTTCTCTACATGCACACACACCTTTTATAAAGTTGAAATCACTGTTTATATACATTTTTCATCATTGTTAAAAGTTATTTCTTACATATTTCTAAAACTTCATGTGTATAGTGTTTAATGTTTACATAGTCTATGAGTAAATATATTGTATGTTACTTTGGGGATGTGGGTTTTATATTGTGTACATTCTAAAAGCACTGGCCAAGCCTCCCTTTCCAGAGAGGAAAACTGTGTTGTTTGGTAGCAATCCTTTTTCACTGAGAACTTGAAAAGCTGGGAAAACATTTTTTAAAGGCATCAAAGAGCTACCAGGGCAGTGAAGAATTGTGGGGCCAAGACTGGAGACAAAAAAAAAAAAAAAACCCAGAATGATGAGCCCAGTATTGGGGATTATTTCCTTTCCTCTTGTTTGCTGATTCCAAAATGGAAAGCTGATGAGCTGTGCCAGATTGTGATTCCAAAAACTAGTCACAGTATTTCCAGAACCTTGCTACTCTCTTGTCAGGAGGTAGAGTCCAGGCCAGGTTCAGAGGCTCATGCTGTAATCCTAGCACTTTTTGAGAGGCTGAGGAGGGAGGACTGCTTGAGCTCAGGAGTTTAAAACTAGCCTGGGCATCATAAGGAGATCCCTGAGACCCCATCTCTACCACCCGCCCCCCACACCGCAAAAAAAAAAAAAAAAAAAAAAAGGGGGAGTCTATTTCCCCTTGAAATTGGTGGGGTGGGCCTATATTATTGCTGTGACAAACACTCTAGCAGATGTGACATGGTGTAACTTCCAAACCTAGGTTAGAAAGGCAGTCCAGATTCTACCTGGCTCCCTCTTGAGATGCTTGCCCTTGGGACCCAGCCACTATGTTGCAGGTGTTCTGGCAGACCACCCCAGCTAAGGTCCCAGTTAAGGCCCAGCGTCACTCACCAGGCGTGGGAGTTAGTGAGCTTTCACATGATTTGAGCCCCTAGCTGTCAACCTTTTAGTCTTCCAGTTGATGCCTCAGACACTATGAAACAGACACAAACCATCCCTGTTATAACCTGTCTAGATTCTTGACCCACATAATAAATGGTGAACATGATAGTTATTTAATATTTGACTTATTATCTCCTTGAAGGACTTTCACAAACTTTCATTTACAAGTCAGGTCAGAAAAGGAAAAAAAGAAATACCTTCTCAGGCCCTGAGTCTCTCTCTCTCTTTCTAAAAGCATGTTCGGCCCTGGGGGTGTTAAAGAGGGAGAGGCCTGAAGCTCCAGTGAGGCCTGTGCTCCCTCTGGCTGTGGTTTCCTCCTTGTAGATAAAGTGGGGGCAACAAAGGAAAAGGCAATGCCCTCAGTGTTGGGTGGGGCCCTGGGCATGAAGCCAAGGTGCACTGGAGTCCAGATGGAAGGCTAGATAGGGAGAGCAGAGGACCCCGTGGGTGTTCCTACAGATTGTGGGTCTAGTGTTCTTTTTTTGGCAGAATTGAAATCTTCCATCCTCCTTTTCTATTTGGCCCAGAGACAACTTGGAATTGCTCATCATAGTTCAGTGGGCAAGAGTTCCAAAGGCCACCACCCCCTGACCCCTATGGCCCGCAGGCCACACACCTCTCATTAGTCCTCCAGTTGCCACTGCAGTGCAAATTGGGGCCTTGCCTCAGGCTCCCTTCTCACAGAGGGCCCGATTCCAGTTGCAGCTTGCATTTGGCCCTGGGTTTCAAATCTCTGTTTTGCCACATATTTGCTATTATCAAGCTCCCTCATCCTCAATCTCCTTTCTGTAAAGTGGGGTGATGTTACCTCACAGGGCTGTCATGAGGAATAAATGAAGTACAAATGGTAAAAGTGTTTAGCATGATTCTTGCGTGTTTACACGCACACACAGAGAATGCTTTACAGTGTGTTCTTGGTGAACTGGTGCTTAAGTTTTGTGCCTTCTCTCCCTATAATCCTCCTAGGGGCTGGGAGCTAGTGAAAGCTTTCCTTGTTAACTGTGGAGAGGACAGATTTCTTCCAAGTATGGCTGGAGAAGCCCCCACCTCCAGTCCCAATACAATGGAACACATGGAGTTTTGCCGTGGTGCCTGGAGGATCCTGTCTTGAGCTTGTCTTTGCTTAGGCTGGACTGTGTAAGACAAGCACTCTAAAGTGTTCCAACTTTATTTAAAACCAGAGAGCCCTGCTACCATGTCCCACCTCCTCAGCATTGCTCTAGGGGAGGAGCTGGATGAACTATGGCCCTTCTGCCAAGCCCAGGTGCTAGGGGAGGAACCCCTTGCTCGAGATGTACAGGATGGACTCCTCACTTCTTCTGGGCTTGTGCCCTGGCCCGTTGAATCTTGTCAGCTGTGGCCCCATCTGTGGCTCCCGTGCAGTGGGACAATACGAGGCTCAGCTCAGCCTCATTCCGGTGTTCGATGGCCACATCTGCAGCCTGAGCCACATCGCTGTGGTTTGAGCAAGAGAGGAGGTGGTGTCAGGGCTGCTCAAGGGCACAAACCCTGCCTCTCACCAGCCCACAGCTCAGCCACCCAGCACCCACATGCCCTCAGTTGACGCACCCAACAAGAAGCAAAGCCTTGACCTTCTGCTCGGGACCCACACGGGAAGCATACTTCTTGGCTTCATATTTGTTGTGTTGTTTCATGCAGATCTCCACAAAAGGCTTAGGAGGAGAGGAAGCAGGTGGAGGGAGAAGGTAACGCACAGCCCTCCTGTCCTCTCTCTTATGAGCAGAGGCCCAATGGATACCTCGTCCATATATATTTTATATGTATACGCCCATCAGTACACATAATCTCCCAGCCCCCACGCACAGACAGTTGTGATCTCAACATTCTTAGGGCAGAAACCACCTAAACCAAAGCTCTGTCAGAGCCTTGAGACAATTATTTCCACACTTCTGCTCTGCCACCCACAGTTACCCCTTGCAACGGGCGTTCCTGCCACCAGCCCTCACATTTCCTGTGTTCTCCTGTGATTAACATTCTCAAACCTCCCCTCTACACCTCTGAACTACCCACCACAGAAAACAGCCCTCGGTATCTCCACTGCCTCCCATATGCACCCTCCCTGTCCCCTCCTCCACCCTCCTCAAACAGGACTTTCCCTCCAGCACATGGCGCCCCCTGTGGCCCTCCCTGAGGAAAGCAGCTCATTCTCCCTCCCTGTAACATCTGCAGGCAAACTTGGACCCATCCTCCTATACACCCAACACAGTGGATGGTGCCTGCCCACGAATGTGTATACAGGAAGCACTCGCTAACTATGCGGGCAGCTGAACAGGAGCATGAATGGGCCATCCTACCTGTCTCCCTGCCTAGCTCTCTCCCCCGAAGACTACCCTCACTGGAAGTGGGCTGGAGAGAGGACCCTGCCTCACCAGGTAGCCAATGGGTGATTTCTTGCTCTTGGAAAACTTCTCTAGCTCTTCCCAGTCCTCCAAATCTGCCAGGGCAGTCAGCTTCAGCCACCAGAGCCTGCAGGAAAGCTGGGCTTGGAGGTGTTGCAGGAGAGGCAGGTGGTCTTGGGACCCACATGCAGCCTGGGCCCTCACCTACCTCTTGTCAGGGATGCGGAAGTCACGTGCCAGCTGCTCTGCACGCTTGTTGTGACCGCCAAGAATGAGGGTGGTAACCGTGTCATGTAGAGACAGGTCTAGGAACTGGCCCCCCAGCTCGTCTTCTAGGCGCCGCTGCAGCCGTAGGAGTCGCATTTGATCCTCTGTAGCCTGGGAACCCGGATAATGAGGCATGATGGGGATGAGGGACCAGGAGGGAAGACCAGGAGAGGAGAAAGCTCTTAGAACAAGATGGGCCAAACCTTGGCTGCAAACTCATTCTTGGCTTTGTAGAAGGCATCGGCGGCTGTTTGCAGAGCTGCTACTCGCCCCTCAATACGCTACAAAGACAAGAAAGAAGGCCTGAACTCACAGCATGCAAGACCCCAGCCCTCCTACCCAGGCTACAGTCTTCTTCCCAATCCCTGCGCCCAGGGTCGCCAGGGTCAGCCTTCCCCGCTAGGTGCACCACTCTGATGTCCTAGAGGCATGGCTAGCTCCTCTGACACTAACGCCCATCCTGGCCTCACGTCAGACTCTCCCTCACAGTGAGGACCAGATGCGGTGTGCACCCAACACGAAGGCCTAGATTCCTGAAGGAACCAGACCAACAGCCCCAGCCCACAGGCCCCACACGCCCCACATGCCCCATGGACCTCAGACCTCTTCTGCAGCATAGCTGGCTCGGATGTGGAAGCTGCCCAATTCCTGGTGATTGTCATCCTGATTGTAAAGGTCCTTCAGCGTCTCTAGCTCCTGATGCTTACAGAACTGGGGCCACAGGCAGGCAATCAGTCAGCAAGGCCAACTCAAGTGCTCAGAAGGCTCCACCACAACCCTGCCCACTACACACACCTGTCGGTACAAACTCAGGGCCATGGGCTGATTTCGAAGGGTCATGAAAAAATCTCCTCGGTTCAGCTCATTCTTCAGGTGCAGCAACACCGTGAACACTGCAGAAGAATAAGGTGGGGTGGGAACTCCAGCCAGGCTCCCACTCAGCCCAGGGACCCCCCAGCCTTGCCCTCACCCAGATCAGTGTCCCCGCTCTCAATGGCCTTGCTTAGTGCCAGTTTGCTCCTCTTCATCTTTAGGAGAAGCGGTACCTGCTCCCCTGAGCGTGGCTCATACTCCAGCAGCTGTGAGGTGAGAAGGAAGGCACAAAGAGAAAGAGCTGGCGTGGGGGCCCTGAACAACCACATCAGAGTGTCTGTGGAGGGCTGGGCACCCACACCTTGATGGCCAGCTCTGTGCGGCCACAGCCATAGGCTCGTGCAGCAATATCGGAGTAAGAGACACCAGGCGTGTCCCCCAGCTTCTGGTTAATGGCTCGAGCCACATCCTCATCTGAGACATCCTTCTGTTGAACCTGCAAGGGATGCGGGGTGTCACAAACATCTGGATGCTATTCCTCACTCTCCACTCCTGCAAGCCCTTAGGACCCAGCCCTTCAGTTCCCTTCCTCCCTTCTCCCTCCCTCCCTCCCTTCCTTCTTTCTTTCTCTCTCTCTCTGTATCTCTCTCGCTCTTTCTTTTTTGAGACAGAGTCTTGCTCTGTCGCCCAGGCTGGAGTGCAGCAGTGCAATCTCAGCTCACTGCAACTTCCACCTCCCAGGTGGAAGTGATTCTCCTGCCTCAGCCTCCCAGGTAGCTGGGATTACAGGCATGCGCCATGACGTCTGGCTAATTTTTATATTTTTAGTAGAGATTTTGTAATTTTTGTATTCTTAGTTTCACCATTTTGGCCAGACTCGTCTTGAACGCCTGACCTCAGGTGATTTGCCCGCCTTGGCCTCCCAAAGTGTTGGGATTACAGGCATGAGCCACTGTGCCTGGCCCAGTTCTACACTTTCTATTTCCTCCACCTCACCAGGGCCTGGAATCCCCTAAATGCCCTTGGACCCCATCCCACATCCTTGCCTTGTAGCAGGCCCAGTGGGCCAGGATCCTGCTGACGCCCTGTACTTCAGGAAGGCGCAAGTACTCGCATATCTGGATGGCCAGGGGGTAAAGCCTCCGCAACACAAGCCTGGTAGACCCGGTGGGTAAAGGATACAAGGAATGAGGTGGAGGAGAAAGAGGGAGCAGAGTGGCCTCAGCCTGCACGTCAGGCCTCCCACATCCTAGAGAGATAGGTCAGGAGCAGTAAACATAAGACCCCACCCAAGACTATAATGCCCACCCCCTGACAGCTCCCTCACTGCACCCTTGGGCTCACCCTACCTGTCCAGCAGCACCTGGATGGTGAGTTGCTTGTATCTTTATTTTCCTTGGTTAAGGATCCAGCTGGAGAATAAGCCCTGCTTGCCAAGTACCTGCAGACTGCATCTCCAGCCCCTTCCCCTGCCACCCCCGGCTGTAGGTACCCTTCTGGCATGCACAGGGATACTGGCTATAGGTGAGTGGGATCCCAATGTGATAGTCCCGAACAGCATTGAGCACACGCAGGTCCTGACACATGTGCACGAAGCTGTCGGGTGGAAATCTGTCCAGGAAACACTTTCCGAAGGAGGCAGCCTGAGAAGAGCCAGAGGGCAATAGGAGAGAGCTTCCCTGCTACCCGTCCCACCCCCTCCCAGCCCCACCCTCTCCAGCCCGGCCATCCAGGCCAACCCTGAGCAGACTCTTCTGCATGTCTGGCTGGTGCTCGTGTCCTGCAGCCTCAATGCACTGCTGCACAGCCTGGGTCAGCTGGCCCAGCTCCTGGATCTCCCGCAGGTACTCGTCCGCCTTCTGGCTCTCTTTCTGGTGGGGAGGAGTCCAGAGCCAGGGCATCATGACAGAGAAAACTCCCACATCTGGCCACTAACCATTCTGGGTTGTGGTTCAAATAAACTGGTTTGGAGGGGCTGCACAGGCTGGAGCCCCAACTCCCTCAGCCCACTCAGTCCACCTGAGGTGCCCACAGACATCATCCCGTATCAGCCCACAACTGCCTTTGGGGGTCCTTGAGAACTCCTCCCAGTAGTAACCCAGACTGGGTGGGGATGGTGGGGATGTCCTGCCCGTCCCTATCACACCACATGGAGGACACAGTGTCTCTTCAATCTACCTGAGCCAGCCCTCCCCAGCCCAGACCAGGGTCCTGCCTGGACCCCTCTCTTGACAGGTGGCACCTGGCTATGCTCACACATGCCCACGCAGGGGCAGGGGCAGGAGGAACCATCCTGGGACTGGGAGAGAAGCCCAGGGCTTTACCTCATACTCCTTCTGAGCCTCCAGGAGCAGCGCCCCGGGGGCCATTGAGGCAATTTTGAAGATCTCCTCACTGGCCACTGGGGAAAGGAGTTGGTGAGTGAGGGAGAAAGGCAGGGAAACCCTCAGCCCTGCCTCAACACCCTATTCCTGCTCTGCGGCACTGGCCCAGGACAGCTGGGGTGCCGAGGAGTCCCCGCCTTGGGTTACGTGAAGGCCCCACCTGGAACCTCATGCAGGAACTCGTGGGTGCTGCGGGAGAAGATGCGGACCCCATCAAGCTCAGGCACCAGGTAGGAGTCCTCGTCCAGCACAAACCTGAGCTTGGTTAAGGCTCCTAAGATCACCTATAGATGGGACGGGGCAGGTGAACCCTTCTCTCCCCACCCTCCACACACAGGCAGCCCTCCAAGGATACTGGATGCTCTCGGATGCATCGCCCACCACCATCAGCCGCCTCTCCCAGGCCACCACCACGGCCCTCTCCTTGCTACGAGGACGGCTGCACCTGTGAACAGCACACATACACCGGCTAGACACCGTCCCACCGCCATGTCTCCCACATGGCTGCTCACAACCCTCTGTCTCGGGACAGCCTGTATACACTTGCATCCCTGACTGTACACCGACCGCTCCACTTCCCTCTTATCCCTGCGCCCTCAGCTCGAGGCAGCTGTGGCCCACAGAGGACAATGGTTTCCTTCAAGTGTGCACTGGCAGAGAAGGTAAGATCCAAGCTCCACTAGGCTTGGCCAGTAGACATGACCAATCAAGGAACTGACTGTCCCAGGAAGCAAGCTATGTCTCACCCGCACCCCCAGCAATAACACCCCCATCCTCACCAGACCATCTGCTTTGGAGGTGCCCGGATGTTGCAGTTGAACTCACATAGCTTCTCCTGAAATGGTGTGGGCAATGTCATGGCCCTGTCCCAGTAGTCACCATTTTAGTCGAAAAGCCCACCCACATCTCCAAAAGATCTTGTACCCTGGACAAGGCACAGTACCCCTGTGTTGCCCCAGGATCACACCTTGAGTGATGCCGTTCCCATCCAGATGTAGCCTGTGTCTGTGAAGAGTGCCAGGTGTCGGTAGGTGAAGGAAACAGCCATCTGTAGGAAGCTGCTTACTCCTGGGGCCAGGCCAGGGGGCGTCTGAGGCAGAGCCAGGGTAGGGGTGGGACAGATATATACTGACTTTTCAGAGCCTTCCTGTTGCCTAACCCAGCCCCTCCACTTCATTCCCACTCAGGACCCTCACCACTGCGGAGCAGGCTGCATGGTCCAAAAGATAAAGATCGGGCCCCACAGCCAGAAGAATGTGTGCCACTCGGTCCTGGCACAGCGCAGTCCAGCAGGAGGGTGCACTTTGCAGACCTATGTCCAGGGAAAAGGACAGTGTTAGGGTGACCAAGGCTCACAGTTTCTGCTTCTATGGGTCTTCAGCCACGGCTTCTGCTTTTACGGGTCTCACAGGCTAGAGGCACATCTGTGGGTACTGCTTGGCTATCTCAGCGGTGTCAGGGCTTACCTGGCACCTCTGGCATCCGGCGGAGTTTGAGGTCACCCACATTGGCACTGAGGGTGAAGCGGTGGGCCCCTGTGAGGATGGCCACTCCAGAACCAAACTCAGTGTGAAAGATCCGGGCATCCAGAACCCGGTTCTGGAGCACTTCCTGAGGAGAGGGGCCATGGGGTAAGGGAGCCACAGGGTCATAAACTCTACCCCGCTTCCCCAGCCCTCTGTGACCCCTACATTGCCCATGCTGAAGTGTCTCCGGAAGTCACCATGAAGCCCGTAAACCAGTACAGCACCATCTTCCTGCACACAGAGCAGCTCCTCCTCAGCTGACCAGCCCAGGGACACCACAGGTCCACTCTTCCACTGCAGGGGAGAGAGGTTCCTGAGGCTGTCCTCAGATGAGGAAACCCTGTCCAGCCCCAAGCCCCAGGGACCATCAGAAGTGCTCACCAGCAGGCTGGCCAGGGGCATGCCGGAAGCAGAGTATATATCGAGCACTGGCCTCACACTGGCAGCTTTCTCCTTCCGCCAGGGGTTCCTCAGCAGTGCTGCAGTTTGAGAAGAGACCTTCTGTCCTAGCCCCCCAGGCCCACCCCATGTGAAGTAGGCCTCACCTCCTGGCTCCCCAGGCCCACCCCCATGTGAAGCAGGCCTATAAAAACCAGAAGTAAAAGCATCTCAGCAGGGTGAGTAGGGGGTGGCAATAAGAACAACCTGACAGCAAGGACCCAGGAGTCAATGACCTTGAGTTCATTCCAGGGTCCCAGAGCAGATGGTAGTGGAGGGGCAACATACCAATGGGGCCCCCATAGGGTGCAGCAGCCACCAGGCAATCTCTGAGTTCCTCCTTCAGGTCCCAGTCCATGCTGTACAGCTCATATTTCCTGCCCACACAGAGATGAGCAGAAATTAGCCTCATTACCCTGCATCCGGATGGAATGAACCCCAGAGGAATTCCTAAAGCCTCCATTTGTCTTCCACAAGGCCATAGAGGAAGTCTCCACCCCCTACCCCCAGAGACAGGGAGGAGGGTGATGACCAGAGAGTTGGGTGAACTGACCACATGCATGCCTAGGGACAGCAGGCGAGGGAGCAGAGGGTGTTGGCAGGGAAGGATGTGGTTCTTGGGGCAAGTGTCCAAGGATGGCAGGAGCTCTTGAGCCAGGCAGGCTGTGTGGCCAACATCCAAGGCACAAACTGAGATAGAACTAAGGTGAAGTGGCTGGCTCAGGCCAGCTTTAGCAGGAAATGAGACTCAGAAAGGGTCTCTCAGAGAAGAAAGCCTTTCTTCTATTTCTAGTTATTTTTTGAGAGAGGGTCTTGCTGTGTTGCTCAGGCTGAGGTGCAGTGTCACAATCATGGCTCTTTGCAGCTTCGACCTCCCAGGCTCAAGTGATCCTCCCATCTCAGCCTCCTGGGTAGCTGGAACTCCAGGGTGCACTACCACACCTGGCTAATGTTTGTATTTTTTGTAGAGATGGATTCTCCCCATGTTGCCCAAGCTGGTCTCAAACTCCTGGGCTCAAGGAATCCTCCTACCCTGGCCTCCAAAGTGCTAGTATTACAAATGTGAGATGCAGTGCCTGGCCTATTTCTGGTTCTTAATGAATCAGGGTGTGGGCTTTATACCCAGGGATTCAGCTCTATGCTTATTGACGACGAACTTAGTTTTAGAGGTACTGAGTTAGCAGTGCCTGAAAGAAATCCAAGAGGAGCTTTTCAGTGAGATGGTGCTGGGAGGAGTCCTGGATTGGGGATGTTAATCTGCCAATGCTTGGCTTATGGGAGGCAACCAAATCACAAATCACAACGAGGCATGAGACGACTGCCATGTGAAATGCTCATGGATCACCGAGTGTGTGCTGTATGGGAAGTCAGAGTAGGGAGCTTGAGGCACGTCATCATACCTCAAGAGCGGGGGACAAGGGGTAGCAAAAGGGACAAAGAAGGAGTGGGCACTATTCCAGGGTGCCAAGAGAAGACGGTGTTTAAGAAGGGCATTTCAGCCAGCATCATTTCAGGGACCTTCTCATTAATGATCAGGAATATGCCCACCATTACCTACTATTTGACATCCTTGTTGTGGTTCTAGGCAACATAATTTAAGAAAAAATAAAGAGATGTTTGTATTTTGACGAACAAGCAGAGTTGTTTCTATTTGCAAATAATGTGATTATCTACTTAGAAAATCCAAAGTAAGGGGTGCGGTGGCTAATACCTGTAATCTGAGCACTTTAGGGGGCCAAAGCGGGCAGATTGCTTGAGCTCAGCGGACCGAGACCAGCCTGGGCAACAAGGAGAAACCCTGTCTTTACAAAAAATACAAAAATTAGCTGCATGTGATGGTGCATGCCTGTAGTTACAAGTAGCATGCCAGCTACTTGGGGGGCTGAGGCAGGAGGATCGCTTGAACACAGGAGGTTGAGGCTGCAGTGAGCCAAGATAGTATCACTGCACTCCAGCCTGGGTGACAAAGTGAGACCCTGTCTCAAAAAAGAAAAAAACAAACAAACCCAAAGCAGTCTAGGGAGCAATGAATACGAGACTCTCACAGAGGGCGTAGGGTGATCAACAAAAATCAATATATTTTCTACACCCAGAAATTTTCATACCATAACAAGAATCGATTGGAAATACAACTTTTCGAGGTGAGGTGGGCAGATCACTTGAGGTCAGGAGTATGAGACCAGCCTAACCAACACGGTGAAACCCTGTCTTTACTAAAAATACAAAAATTAGCTAGGCATGGTGGCGGGCACCTGTAATCCCAGCTACTCGGGAGGCTGAGGCAGGAGAATTGCTTGAGCCCAGGAGGCAGAGGTTGCAGTGAGCCAGGATCATGCCACTGCACTCCAGCCTGGGCAGCAACTCCATCTCAACAAATAAATAAACAAATAAATAAAATAAAAATAAAAATGCAAAAATTAGCTGGGCGTGGTCGTGGGTACCTCTAATCCCAGCTACTCAGAAGGCTAAGGCAGGAGAATCACTTGAACCAAGGAGGCAGAGGTTGCAGTGAGCCAAGATTGCGCCACTGCACGCCAGCTGCCTGGGTGACAGAGTGACTCCATCTCAAAAAAAAAAACAGAAATGGCCGGGCGCGGTGGCTCATGCCTGCAATCCCAGCACTTTGGGAGGCCAAAGCAGGTGGATCATGAGGTCAGGAGATCGAGACCATCCTGGCTAACAAGGTGAAACCCCATCTCTACTAAAAATATTTTTTAAAAATTAGCTGGGCGTGGTGGCGGGCGTCTGTAGTCCCAGCTACTCAGGAGGTTGAGGCAGGAGAATGGCGTGAACCCTGGGAGGCGGAGCTTGCAGTGAGCCGAGACTGCGCCACTGCACTCCAGTCTGGGCGACAGAGCAAGACTCCGTCTCAAAAAAAAAAAAAAAAAAAAGAAAGAAATAAATACAACTTTTAAAAGATCCTAATAATTATGGCAATAAAACTATAAAATATCAAATAATAAATCTAATGAAAAATTTTACAAAATCAAGTATTTTCCAAGGATATAAAAGACATGCAGCAATATCCAAAATAATCTATAAATGTACAGGAATTCCAATAAACACCTTCTGCCAATTATCTGGCCAATGGAGGGGTAATGCACAAACTGATTCTGAAGTTCATATAGGGCAGTGGCTCATGCCTATAATCTCAGCACTTTCGGAGGCCGAGGTGGGAAGATCACCTGAGGTCAGGAGTTTGAGACCAGCGTGGCCAACATGGTAAAACCCTCTCTCTACTAAAAATACAAAATTAGCCAGGCATGGTGGCGCATGCCTGTAATCCCAGCTAGTCAGGAGGCTGAGGCATGAGAATCGCTTGAACCTGGGAGGCGGGGGTTGCAGTGAGCCAAGATTGTGCCACTGCACCCCAACTTGGGCGACTGAGGGAGACTCCGTCTCAAAAAAAGAAAAAAGAAAAAAAAAGTTCATACAGGGGCAAAAAGGTCATCTGAAAGATGAAATACCACAAAATATTTAAGAATATTTTGAAAATATGAGAACAGATGTATACCAGATATCACACACTATATAAAATTAATTAAAACTATTATTTTGGCACAGGAATGTGCAAATAGATAAATGGAAGAGGATGGAGTCTAGCAAAAGATCTCAGAATTGAGCAAATAATAAAGACGGCATTTCAAATTGGTACCTGAAATTTGAAATTGATACCTGAAATAAGACAATGGGCCATACAGGAAGAACCACAATAAATGCTATTTCATTATTTTACTTCTGTGTTAATATATAGATAAACGCTCAAGAGACTTCCATACTAAACCAGAGACAGTGATTACCTTTGGGGAGGGTGGTAGATGGGGTAGACACCTGCAGAGCTGTCCGTTTTTATATTACAAGCATACATCATTTTGTTTTATTGCACTTTGCTTTATTGCACTTTGCAGTTATTGCATTTTTACGAATTGAAGGTTTGTGGCAACACTGAGTCAAGCAAATCTATCAGCGTCATTTTTCCAACAGCATGTGCTCACTTCATGTCTCTGTGCCACAATTTGGTAATTCTCGCAATATTCTGAACTTTTTCATTATTATTATATCTGATAAGGTGATCTGCAATCAGTGATGTTACTACTATTAATTGTTTTGGGGTGCCACAAACAATGCCCATACATGATGGTGAGCTTAATGGATAAATGTTGTACGTGTTTTGACTGCTCCACCAATGAGTTGCTCCCCATCGTCTCTCTCTCTCTCCAGGCCTTCCTATTCTCTGAGACACACAGTGTGGAAATTAGGCTAATTAAAAACCCTCTCACTGTTCAAGTGAAAGAAGAGTGGCAAATCTCTCACTTTAAATCAAAAGCTAGAAATGACTAACCTTAGTGAGGAAGGCATGTGGAAAGCCAAGACAGGCCAAAAGCCAGTCCTCGTGTGCCAGTTAGCCAAGTTGTGAATGTAAAGCAAAAGTTCTTGAAGGAAATTAAAAGTGCTACTCCAGTGAACACAGGAATGATAAAGAAAGTAAAGTAGCCTTATTACTGGTAAGGAGAAAGTTTTGGTGAACTATGTATAAGATCACAACATTCCCTTAAGTCAAAGCCTAATCCAGAGCAAAGCCCTAACTCTTAAATTCTATAAAGGCTGAGAGAGGTGAGGAAGCTGCAGAAGTTTGAAACTAGCAGAGGTTTGTTCATGAGGTTTTAGGGAAGAAACCATCTCTATAATATAAAAGCACAAGGTAAAGCAGCAAGTGCTGACATAGAAGCTGCAGCAAGTTATCCAGAAGATCTAGTAAAGATCATTGACAAAGGTGGTTGGCTAAACAACAGATTTTCAGTGTAGATAAAACAGTGTTATATTGGAAGAAGATGCCATCTAGATCTTTCATAGCTAGAAAGAAGTCAACACCTGGCTTCAAAGCGTATGAGGACAGGGCTGACTCTCTTGTTGGGGCCTAACGTAGCTAATGAGTTTAAGTTGAGACCAATGCTCATTTTACCATTCTGGAAATCCTAGAACCCTTAAGGATTATGCTAAATCTACTCTACCTGTGCTCTAGAAATGGGATAACAAAGCCTAGATGACAGCACATTGTTTACAGCATGGTTTACTAAACGTTTTAAGCCCACTGTTGAGACCCACTGCTCAAAAAAAAAGATTCCTTTAAAAACATTACTGCTCATTGGCCAGGCATGGTGGCTCACGCCTGTAATCCCAGCACTTTTGGGAGGCCAAGGCAGGCAGATCACAAGGTCAGAAGTTGAGACCAACCTGGCCAATATGGTGAAACCCCATCTCTACTAAAAATACAAAAATTAGCCGGGCATGGTGGCAAGCACCTGTGGTCCCAGCTGCTCAGGAGGCTGAGGCAGAGGAGTCGCTTGAACCCAGGAGGCGGAGGTTGCGGTGAGCCGAGATTACACCACTGCACTCCAGCCTGGGTGACAGAGAAAGACTCCGACTCAAAAAAAAAAAAAAAAAAAAAAATTACTGCTCATTGACAGCATATCTGGTCTCCCAAAAACTCTGATGGAGATGTACAAGGAGATTAATGTTGTCTTTATGCCTTCTAACACAACATCCATTGTGCAGCTCATGGATCAAGGAAAGAGTGATTTCAATGTTCTTTTCCTTTTTTTTTTTTTTTTTTTTTTGAGATGGAGTCTCACTCTGTTGCCCAGGCTGGAGTGCAGTGGCGTAATCTCAGCTCAAGACAACCTCCACCTCCCAGGTTCAAGCAATTATCCTGCCTCAGCCTCCTGAGTAGCTGGAACTATAGGCATGCGCCACCACGCCCGGCTAATTTTTCTATTTTTTTAGCAGAGACAGGGTTTCACCGTGTTGGCCAGGCGGGTCTCGAACTCCTGACCTCAAGTGATTCACCCACCTCGGCCTCCCAAAGTGTTGGGATTACAGATGTGAGCTGCCACGCCCGGCCTCAATTTTCAAGTCATATAAGAAATACATTTTTTTCTTTCTCTCTTTTTTTTTTTTTTTTTTTTTTTAAAGAAAGACATTGTCTTGCTCTGTTGCCCATGATGGAGTGCAGTGATGTGATCATGGCTCACTGTAGCCTTGAAGCCTCAAACTTCTGGGCTCAAGTGATCCTCCAGCCTCAGCCTCCTGAGGAGCTGGGACTACTGGCGCATGCTAGTGCACCTGGCTAAAAAAATTGTGTGTGTGTGTGTAGAGACGGGGACTCACTCTGTTGACAGGCCGGTCTTGAAATCCTGGCCTCAAGTGATTCTTATACCTTGGCCTCCCAAAGTGCTGGCATTACAGGTGTGCACCACTGTGCTCAGCCTAAAAACACATTTTACAAGGCTATAGCTGCCATAGCTAGTAATTCCTCTGATGGATCTGGACAAAGTAAATCGAAAGCCTAGAAAGGTTTTCAGTGGTGCAATCTCGGCTGGAAAGGAGTCACCATTCTAGATGCCATTAAGAACACTTATGATTGATTCATGGTTGGGCATGGTGGCTCATGCCTGTAATCCCAGCATTTTGGGAGGCTGAGGCAGGCAGATCGCCTGAGGTCAGGAGTTCAAGACCAGCCTGGTCAACATGGTGAAATCCTGTCTCTACTAAAAATACATAAATTAGCCAGGTGTGGTGGCGGGTGCCTGTAATCCCAGCTACTCAGGAGAATCACTTGAACCCAGGAGGTGGTGAGCCGAGATCATGCTACTGCACTCCAGCCTGGGCGACAGAATGAGACTTCGTCTAAAAAAAAAAAAAAAACCAACACTTATGATTCATGAGAGGAGGTCAAAATATCAACATTAACAGGAGTTTGGAAGAAGTTGATTCCAATCCTCATGGATGACTTTGAGGGGTTCAAGGCTTCAGTAGAAGAAGTCTCTGCAAATGTGGTGGAAATAGCAAGAGAATCAGAATTAGAAGTGGAGCCTGAAGATGTGACTGAAATGCTTCAATCTCAGCACTTGAACAAAAAAGGATTTGCTTCTTATGGATGAGCAAAGAAAGTAGTTTTTTGTTGTTGTTGTTGTTTGTTTGTTTGTTTTGAGACAGAGTCTTGCTCTGTCACCCAGGCTGGAGTGCAGTGGCATGATCTCAGCTCACTGCAATCTCTGTCTCCCAGGTTCAAGCAATTCTCCTGCCTAGGCCTCCTGTAGCTGGGATGACAGGCACCCACCACCACACCCAGCTAATTTTTGTGTTTTTAGTAGAGACAGGGTTTCACCATTTTGGCCAGGCTGGTTTTGAACTCCTGGCCTCAAGTGCTCTGCCCACCTTGGCCTCCCAAAGTGCTGGGACTATAGGTATGAGCCACCATGCCCAGCTGAAAGTGGTTTCTCAAGATGGTATCTACTACTAAGAACATTGTTGAAACGATAACAAAGGATTCAGAGTATTACACATACTTAGTTAATAAAGCAGTGGCGTGGTTTGAAAGGATTAACTCCAATTTTGAAAGTTCTACTGTGGATAAAATGCTACCAGACAGCATTGCATGCTACTACGAAACCTTTCATGAAAGGAAGAGCCCACTGATGTGGCAACTTCATTGTTGTTTTAAGAAATTATGATGGCCATCCTAACCTTCAGCAACCACAACTCAGATTAGTTAGTAGCCAACACCATTGAGGCAAGACCCTCTACCAGCAAAAATACTACACGTTGCTTAAGACTCTGATTATCACTAGCATATTTTAGCAATAAAGTGTTTTTAAGTTACGTACATTTGTTTAGATATAACACTATTGCACACCTAATATACTACAGCATACTGTAAACATAAAACTTCATATGGACTGAGAAACCAAAAAAATTCATGTGACGTGTTTTGCAATATTCATCTTATTGTTGTGGTCTGGAACTGAACCTGTAATATCTCCAAAGTATGTCTGTATATACTTTGGCATTATTCGAATTTACAACCCATATGCATTTCTTTTGACATTCTATAACTAAAAATCATTGGGTGAAAAAACATCTGATAGGAAAACAGACACTCATACAAATCTAGCATGCCAGTTATCAACGCGTTCTCAGCTCCAAATTCATCCTGTAACACATCTTCTGTGGTAATGGTCAGCATTCCTTTAAGTATTTCTCCTATTTTACAGTGAGCACGTTAAGCTTTCTCAGCAGAGGGCGCTGGAAGGACACTGCACTAGGAAGGGGCCCTCCTGTGCTTCCAGTGGTGGCCGTCAGCCAGCAGTCAGGGTGTGAGAACATCTAGCACTGCTCTGCCCCAGCCATGCATCCGCAAAGCATGGTCCCTCAGCAACAACGCAGCCCTTTCCGGATCACCTTCTCAAGCTCTCTCGACAGACGCTGCACTCCAGGCTTCCTGCCCACACCAGGTCCCCACTTTCTCTCTATACAGAGATGTCTGGCCACTGGTTGCATCCTGCTTGTACACTAGTGTTTCGACCAACATCCTCTGCACCTGTACGCCCAGCCACTGGCTGTGGCTTGCCATATACATATATATATATATATATATTTTTTTTTTTTAGATGGATTCTCGCTCTGTTGCCCAGGCTGGAGTGCAGTGGCGCGATCTCAGCTACTGCAAGCTCCGCCCGGTTTGCGCCATTCTCCTGCCTCAGCCTCCTGAGTAGCTGGGACTACAGGCACCTGCCACCACACCCGGCTAATTTTTAGTAGAGACAGGGTTTCACCGTATTAGCCAGGATGGTCTTGATTTCCTGACCTTGTGATCTGCCCGCCTCAGCTTCCAAAAGGGCTGGAATTATAGGCGTGAGTCACCAAGCCTGGCCTGTTTTGTTTTGTTTTGTGAGATGGAGTTTCGCTCTTGTCCCCCAGGCTGAAGTGCAATGGTGCAATACCAGCTCACTGCAATCTCTGCCTCCTGGGTTCAAGCGATTCTCCTGCCTCAGCCTCCCAAGTAGCTGGGATTACAGGCATGCGCCACCATGCCCAGCTAATTTTGTAGTTTTAGTAGAGATGTGGTTTCACCACTTTGGACAGGCTGGTCTCAAACTGATATTTTTAGTAGGGACGGGGTTTCTCCACGTTGGTCAGGCTGATCTCGAACCTCCAACCTCAGGTGATCTGCCCACCTCTGCCTTCCAAAGTACTAGGATTACAGGCACGAGCCACCGTGCCTGGCCTGGTTTGCCATATTGACACTGTGTGTTGCAGGCCTCCTGCCTGCAACAGCACTCCCATTCACACTGCACACCCAACACTCCAGGCTAAGAGTTGCAGCTTGCCTACGTCTTCATATCCCTTGTGGCCCCAGAGGGTTGCTTCTTGCTTGTCTGATATTATAGACCAGCTCTAACCTGGGCAAACCAACTTCTCTGCCATCCAGTGTGCTGCAACTGTATTTTTCCAGTGAGGTCTGAACCCTAGCCTGAAGACAGGCTCCCTCTTCCAAGTTTGTCATTCCTTGGGTACTCTTCCTTGGCCCTAGGCTATCACAAAATTTTCTTATATCTCATACTCTTTTTCTTTCTTTTTTTTTTTTTTTGAGACAGTCTTACTCTATCCCCTGGCTACAGAGCAGTGGTATGATCAGTTCAATGTAGCCATGACCTCCCAGGGCTCAGGTGACTCTCCCACCTCAGCCTCCTGAGTAGCTGGGACTACAGGTGTGCACCACCATGCCCAGCTAAGATTTTTTTTTTTTTTTTTTTTTGTAGAGATGGAGTTTCACCATGTTGCCCAGGCTGGTCTCAAACTCCTGGACTTGTGTGATCTGCCTGCCACGGCCTCCCAAAGTATTGGGATTACAGGCATGAGCCACCGTGTACAGCCACATCATATACTCCTTTATCACAGTTAAATAATTTATTTTTCTTTTCTTTGGAGACGGCGTCTTGCTCTGTCGCCAGGCTGGAGTGCAGTGGCACAATCTCGGCTCACTGAAACCTCTGCCTCCCAGGTTCAAGCGATTATCCTGCCTCAGCCTCCCAAGTAGCTGGGACTACAGGTGTGCACCACCACACCCAGATAATTTTCATATTTTTAGTAGAGATGGGGTCTCACCATGTTGGCTAGGATGGTCTCAATTTCTCAACCTCATGATCCACTCGCCTCAGCCTCCCAAAGTGCTGGGATTACAGGCATGAGCCACTGCACCCAGCCTTTTTGTTTTGTTTTTTTGAGACAGAGTTTTGCTCTTGTTGCCCAGGCTGGAGTGCAGTGGCGTGATCGGGGATCACTGCAACCTCTGCCTCCGAGGTTCAAGGAATTTTCCTGCCTCATCCTCCCAAGTAGCTGGGATTACAGGCGCCCGCCACCACATCTGGCTAATTTTTTGTATTTTTAGTAGAGATGGGGTTTCACCATGTTGGCCAGGCTGGTCTCAAACTCCTGACCTCAGCTGACCCGCCAGCATTGGTATCCCAAGGTGTTGGGATTACAGGAGTGAGCCACCACACCAGGCCAATAATTCTTTATATTAAACTTCCCACATTAAGTCTTCTGACTGGACCCAGACTGGTACAGATGTAGTATAGCGGGAATAGTCCCAGAAGATAGACCCCTTAAAGATGGGATTTGGGAACTGGCTTGGTGTTGAGCTCTTTGTCAATGGAAAACTGATGCTATAACCCATTGTATGCACCTGCATCACAATTCATCAAGCCTGCAGTTTACTGTGGTGAAACAGTAACTGAAACATGTGCTGTGGGAGTGACTTCTATATTTGCCAGTGTGGCAGTAATGGTGACTTTACAGATGGTGGCATGGGATGGATTATTTTGAGTGCACTTGAACATTTACAAAGAGAGTGATCTGAGGTCTGTTAACATTCAGCTTGAGTCATGTTCTGAGAGGCAGAAGGCTTCTCTAACAGTCCCCCCAAAAAAATCTTATTTCAGCCGGGTGCAGTAGCTCACATCTGTAATCCCAGCATTTTGGGAGGCAGAGGCGGGCAGATCACCTGAAGTCAGAAGTTCAAGACCAGCCTGACCAACATGGCGAAACCCCGTCTCTACTAAAAATACAAAATTAGCTGGGCGTGGTGGCGGGTGCCTGTAATCCCAGCTACTCAGGAGGCTGACACAAGAGAATGCTTGAACTCAGGAGGTGGAGGTCGCAGTGAGCCAAAATCGTGCCATTGCACTCTAGCCTGG
>NC_045453.1:1270018-1295683 GCF_002776525.5 Piliocolobus tephrosceles
CTGCTATTGCTGAAAATCAAACACAAATTTGTGTGAGTTGTTGAATTACAACAGTTGAATTCACCCCAACACACCATTTCTCATGTGAAAATTAGGGTACTGATAGGAAACAATGAGATCCTGAAACTTGGAAGAGGGATATCTGGTTAGATCCACATGAAACTGACAATTTTGGACTCCAGGTCATTCTGAGCTTCCCTTACCAGAGGGAAGCCTTCCTGTCTACAAGAAGACTAGCTTTTCCTTGAAAGCCCTGCTAACCTAACTTGGGGTAGCTGTCTTAGAAGCCTCCCAATCCAAGTAACACTGCCAATAGCAAAGACGATACATGACCCCAATATGGCACCATTCCTGGAGGAACCAGCCTACAAGTTGATTATATTGGGTCTCTTCTATTTCAGAGAGGGCAACGACTTACCCCCACTGGAACAGATACATATTCTGAATGTGGATTTGCCTTTCCTGCCTGTAATGTGTTTTCCAGCACCCACCATCTGTGGATTTACAGAATGCTCTATCCAGCATTGTGGCATTCTGCAAAGCACTGCAGCTAATCAAGGACCTCATTTCATAGCAACGAAAGGTAGCAGTGGGCTCACAGCCATGGGATCAACTGGCCTTACCCTATACCCCATCACTCACAAGTGGCTGACCTAAATTTACTGACAACTTGGTTATAGCACCAATTGCAAGACAATGTCCTTAAAGGGGTGGGGTTCTTTCTTATAGGATGCAGCCTATGCTTTTAATCAGAGATGATTACATGGTGTTATCTCCTCCATTTGGGGCCCAGATTCAAGAGGTGGAAGTGGGAGTGACTCCACTCACTATTACACCTGATAACAACCTTACAAAAATGTTGCTTTGGACAGTCGTGGCTCACACTTGTAATCCCAGCACTTTGAGAGGTTGAGGTGGGTGGATCACCTGAGCCCAAGAGGTTGAGGCTACAGTGGACCAAGACTGCACCACTGAACTCCAGCCTGAGTGACAGAGTGAGACTGTGTCTCTAAAAAATTAAAATAAAAAATAAATAAAAGTAGAGCCCTTGTGGTGAGTGAATGCAGGCTGACTCCATGTAATAGGGCTGTGGGACCCCAGTTGGGGTTGGTGCCTGTGGATGTGTAGCAGTCCCAATCTGCCTGCTGTGTGAACCTCATGGCAGTACTCATCAGCCTGGGTACATGTACAGAGGTGGTGAGAGGCTGGTGCACTGGAAGGTGGTTCTGCACCATACAGGTGTAATCAAAGGACAAAGGATCAAGGTTGTTAGGAAAAGGGCAAGAAAAAAACCAAAGCAACTGACTGTGGCTATACTCTAAGGGGGGCAGAGAGGGAAACATCTATAGAAGGGGGTTCTGCATGTAGACAGCAAGAGAACAGAGGGCTCCATGAATGAGGATCCTGAGGAGGTCGAAGGATGGGTATATCATGGGGAGGTATTAGAGTATGGGTGCAGACAGGAGCTTATGGTAAGAGAGGGGGCGGGGCCGGGCACAGTGGCTCACACCTGTAAATCCCAGCACTTTGGGAGGCCAAGACAGGCAGATCACAAAGTCAGGAGAAAGAGACCATCCTTGCCAACATGGTGAAACCCTATCTCTACTAAAAATACAAAGGTAAACTGGGTGTGGTGGCGCATGCCTGTAATCCTAGCTACTCAGGAGGCTGAGGCAGGAGATTTGCTTGAATCCGGGAGGCGGAGGTTGCAGTGAGCCGAGATCACGCCACTGCACTCCAGCCTGGCGACAGAGCAAGAGTCCGTCTCAAAAAAAAAAAAAAAAAAAAAAAAGAGAGAGAGAGAGAAGAAAAAAAGAGGGGGCGGTTTGAATTTAGCATTTCAGAGGTAGAGCAGTTCTAGATGAGCACAAGGGTTGGGTGGGATCCAGGGAAGGGGTAGGTGAGATGGATAAAATCACTTGAGTAGAGGTCATAGAACCATGAAGCCAGGTGGTCACTTAAGTCACCCTGGAAGGTGGCAGGAGCTGGGATGCCTAGGAGGCTGTGGGCTAAAACAATAATCAGGGAGTAATGCAGTTGGTCAAGGACGTCAGCAGCGACACAGACCAGGTGGGAAGGAGGCACAATGGACCCCCTAAAGGGGTACAAAAGTAAAGGTCAGGGAGTGAAGAGCAATAATGTATGGACCACCTCCTGAAGCCTTACAGGCAAAGTGGGCTTCTAGAGGACAGTGAGGTGACTCAAACTGTGCCTGGAGGGTAGCACAGGGTATGGATGGGCAGAGTGAAGGGCAGCTTCTCAGAAAAGCCTAAGGGTAAGGACTCTGCGAGGAGAGGCCACACCCTTAGTGAGGAAGGCCAGCCCCATCTTTCTCTTCCACTCCTGGGTCCCAGAAGTGGAAATCTCAGCAGTAGTAAATGGACCTTGGAATAGAATACCAGGAAATCGTTAAATCTAATGATTTAGTTAGGTACTGGTAGCCTCAATTCCAGTCCCCTGCTGGAAATAGTGAGGGAATTCCTGTGGCAGGGAGGCTGAACTGCTGGAGAAGCATGGTCTACTGGGGTGTGAGAAGACCCTTGAGTGAAAATAGATGATCTCCAGCCTGTCCAAGCTAAGATATCAGACCATTAAGGAGGAAGATGCATGTTAGGTATAATCTGGTTGCCTTGGGGTATAATCCAGTAATTCCCAAATCCCAGGCCCTAAAGAGAGTTCACTGTCACTCCTGCAATCCCTTGTTTCCAGCCTGTCTCAAGAACATATACTACTAAAGAACTCCTAGGAATTGTTGCTGGGAATGTAAAATGGTACATCAGCTACTATGGAAAAAAATAAACACAGAATTACCATATGATCCAGCAATTCCACTTCTGGATATACACTCAAAATAATTAAAAGCAGAGTACAGAGGCTGCGCACAGTGGCTTATGCCTATAATCCCAGCACTTTGGGAGGCCGAGGCAGGCAGATCACCTGAGGTCAGGAGTTCGAAACCAGCCTGGTCAACACAGTGAAACCCCATTTCTATTAAAAATACAAAAATTAGCCAGGCGCAGTGGTGGGCACCTGTAATCCCAGCTACTCAGGAGTCTGAGGCAGGAGAATCACTTGAACCCAGGAGGCAGACGTTGCAGTGAGCCAAGATCGCGCACTGCACTCCAGCCTGGGCGACAGAGCAAGACTCCATCTCCAAAAAAAAAAAAAAGTGGAGTACAGAAAATATTTAAGAGATATTTGTAGACCCACATTCATAGCAGATTATTCACAAGTAGCCAAGGGCTACCAGCAACCCAAGTTTCCATGGAAAGACGAAATGGATAAGCAAAATGTGGTATATGCATAAAATGGAATGTTATTCAGCCTCAAAAAGAAAGAAAATTCTGACACATGCTATAACATGGATAAACCTTGAAAATATTATGCTAAGTAAAATAAACCAGTCACAGGAAGATAAGTTCTGTATGACTCCACTTACGTAAGGAGTCTAGAGTAGTCAAATTCCGAGACAGAAAATAGAATGGTAGTTGCCATGGGCTGGAGGGAGGAAGACATGGGAGGTTGTTTGAGGGTATAGAATTTCAGTTTTGCAAAATGAAAATGTTCTGGAGACTGGTTGCACAACAACGTGAATAAACTTAACACTACTAAAGGGTACACTCAAAAACGGTTAAGATAGTAAATTTTATATCATGTATATTTAACCACATTTTTTTTAAATGTTCATTTTTTTTCAGCCTCCCAAGTAGCTGGGATTACATGTGCGTGCCACTACACACTGCTGATTTTTTTTGAAAAAAAGTTCATGTTTATATATCCAAAAAAAAAAAAATGAAACAAAAATGTAACTACTTAAATACTTGCCCTCTGTTCTAAAAATAATTTCAGGAGTATATAATGTATCTTAAGTCTCCTTTCTTTTACCATAAGATGCTTCTTAGTACCTGAAACTCAATGTATTTAGAACCAGCTCACCTTCTTCCCTGCCAAACTCACTCTTCCTTTCTCATGATTTTATTTAAGCCCTAAATCCAAGTCATCCTTGATTCCTTGCTCTCCTTCCTCCCCACCAAGTGCAATCATTACGAATTCCTTCCACTTTACCTCTTAAATCTCTCAGATTGGCCCCTTCTCTCCACCTCCAACATCACCACCCCTAGTACTGGCCATCCTCAACTTCTTCCTGGTCTGTTCCATCAGGCTCCTAACCATCTCCCTTGTTTCCGTTTTGCTTGTTCCTTCCAAATTCTCCCCACTATTGCCTACAAAAGGAACTTAAAACACACACACACACACACACACACATCTCTTGCAAATCCAATTACATCAATCTTTTGTTAAGATCCTTTAATTGAGGCTTCCCATCATTCTTCAGATAATGTCCCTGCAGGGTGTGACCCCTACATGACGGGCATCAACTTCATCCATGTCCTGTTCTTGTTGCGTACAGCACTCCAGCCACAATGGCTCTCTTTAGGTCACTGTGTATGCCTCAGTCATTCCTGCCTCAAGACTTTTGTGTATATGCTCTTTTCCACCTCCATCCCACTTCCTGCACCTAAATTTACTCATCCCCTGGATAGGGTGTTATTACTTCTTTTAGAGTATCTTCTCTACCTTTGACTCCCCGAGTCTGTGGCATGTTCTCTTAGGTTACTTGCTCCTATACCTCTCTTTATAGTGATTATGATCAAACAAATACTGAGTGATTATCAAGTGTCTCACCTGCTGGCTGTAAGCTCTATGAGGGCAGGCAGAACCCTTCCACATCTGTTTTATTTTACTGGCTCAGCCTGACAAAGGGATGGGACAAATTAATTAATTAGATTAGCCCAAGTTGCATTTTTAGGATTAAAAAAAATGGCTTGACTTCTGGAGTCCCATAAGAACTGGTCACCATTTCTCCTCCATGCCTTCCCAAATTGAGTGAGTTCTCCAGAATATTACTTCCAATGCACAAGAATCCTGTCAGGCAGATAGGACTTGAAATGCAATGTCTGCCACCTGTTTATCATTCATTCACTGACTCAGACATGTATCGAGTCCTACCTATGCATAAAGCTATGCACACTGATGAACAAAACTAAGTGCTTGCTCTTAAAGCATTTCCACTCTGGTGGAAGAGGTGAAACATGCCCTTATATTTTTCTGTTAACCTCCCCACCCCCAAAACCGTATTTTTTAACAGGGGTCTAGAACCTGTTCGGGTTCAAAGCCTGACTCCACTACTCAATAGCTGTGTAACCTGGTCACTAGTTGTATAACCTGGCCTCTCTGTGCCTCGGCTTCCTCATCAGTAAGACGGTATCTACCTCATGGGATTGTAAAGCTTAAGTAAGTTAAAACACATAAATTACTTAGCATAATGTTTAGTACATAAGAAAGGCTCAATAGCTGTTAGCAACTTAAAACATAAATATCCTCCCCAGCAAGCCTTAGACCCCTATTCCTTTCTGGCAGTACAGCACAGGTAAGAGTAGCTTAATCATTCAGGTTGTGTCTGTGGCATGCACCCAACACATACATTCTTTTAAAACCTTATTAACATGTCAACAAAGCAAAGACTACATCTGATAAATAAGAGCTCTGTGGTAATGAGGTCACTGTCTGCAGTACTCTTTGATTTAATAAGCCTGGGTAGGCAACAGGTATCTTCAAAATAATACAAGTAAAGTTGATATTTTAAAAGTGAATGTCGTATCAACTAGCTGGTGTGTAAATACTAAACGATATGGCTACCTTTGTCAGCTGATTTCCCTTCTCCACAGAAACAAGTTGAAATAATTTCCTACTGATTTTATGGATTTTTAACAAAGTTTCTGCAATTTTTTCATATTGCACAGGCATATTTCTTTTTTTTTTCCCCCTGAGATGGAGTCTTGCTCTGTTGCCCAGGCAAGATTACAGTCGTGCGATCTTGACTCACTGCAACCTCCACCTCCCAGGTTCGAGCACTTCTCCTGCCTCAGCTTCCCGAGTAGCTGGGACTACACGTGCATGCCACCACACCCGGTAAATTTTTGTACTTCTAGTAGAGACGGGGTTTCATCATGTTGGCCAGGCTGATCTCGAACTCTTGACCTCGTGATCCGCCTGCCTCGGTCTCTCAAAGTGCTGGGATTACAGGTGTGAGCCACTGCGCTCGGCCAATTGCACAGGCATATTTATAAGAGAGAATTACAAATAAACAACAAATGCAACAGGTCTGTAAAAACTGCCACAGGGCACTTGTCTATCTAGGAAGTATATCACATTAGGTACCAAAAATTACATTTAAAAGTTTTAATATGCCAATGAGAATGGTATATAGTTTCATTAGCACAAACAAATGTCTTCTATGTAAGACTGCCATGGATGTCTTTTTGATCTTTACTTGCAATCAATAAATATATATATATGTATATTTTTTGAGACAGAGTCTCGCTCTGTTGCCTGGACTGGAATTCAATGGCGCGATCTCAGCTCCCTGCAACCTCCGCCTCCCGGGTTCAAGTGATTCTCCTGCCTCAGCCTCCCAAGAACCTGGGATTACAAGCACCTGCCATCATGCCCGGCTAATTTTTGTAGATATGGGGTTTCACCATGTTGGTTAGGCTGGTCTCAAACTCCTGACCTCTGGTGATTCGCCCACCTCGGACTCCCAAAGTGCTGGGATTACAGGCATGAGCCACTGTGCCCGGCCTAAAATAATATTTTTAGTTTTTCAGAGGGAGTATGCTATGTTGCCCAGGCTGAAGTGCAGTGGCTATTCACAGGTGCTATCACTGGTCCCTACACCCTCAAACTTTTGGGCTCCAGTGATTCTCCTGCCTCAGCCTCTCCAGTAGCTGGGACTATAGGCACATGACACAAAGCTCGGCCCAATAAAATATTTTTTAAAAACTTTAATGGGCAATTATTCTATAGCAAGCACTGTTCTAAATATGCACTGGTCATAAAGAGAGGCAAGAAACATGCTTTTGGCCCGGCTCAGTGGCTCACGCCTATAATCCCAGTACTCTGGGAGGCCGAGGTGGATAGATTGCTTAAGGTCAGAAGTTCAAAACCAGCCTGGCCACCATGGTGAAATCCCAGCTCTACCAAAAAATACAAAAATTAGCCAGGTGTGGTGGCGGGAGCCTGTAGTCTCAGCCACTCGGGAGGCTGAGGGAGGAGAATCGCTTGAACCCGGGAGGCGGAGGTTGCAGTGAGTCGAATGCCACTGCACTCCAGCCTGGGAGACAGAGCAAGACTGTTTAAAAAAAAAAAAAAAATTCAGCCCTGAAGGAGCCTGGTTTAGCAGAAGAAACTTATACAAATGTCGCCTAAACATACAAATAGGCCATACCTAACAGACCCTAGCACTAAGCCCAGTGAGGCCCACAGGATTCTATTGTGGGAGAATTAGGCACAGTTCCAGAAAGAACCCTTGAACTAAGTCCTGAAGGATGCGCAAAATTCTTCAGTGAGATAAAGAGAGAAATGGCAGTGTCCACAAAAACTGCAGACTGGTTGGGGCCTTGTAATTCTGCGCAGCTGGAACGCAAGGTTTGGGTAGGAGAGCGGTAGATGAGGGTGGAGAGACAAACAGGGGCGGCCTTATAGATAGATGTTCCACGATAAGTTCGCAGTTTTTCCTAATTAGGGAAGCTATGGGAAAATCCTAATCTGGGTAGCGATGTAACGAGTTTACACTTTAGAAAGATCCGTGGTTTAGGACTCTACAACTCCCATGGGAGGGCTGCCCTAAGCCAGGGGTTCTCACTTCCGCTGTTCCGGGATTCACAGACTACTCGCCCCTTTTTCCCAGTCTTGGTCAGCACTGTTACCCCGCCCGCCGTGCGATCCCGCCCCCCTCGGAGCGCCCCTGTGGTCTGACTTCAGCAGCACTTTCCGGCAGGAGACTGGGCACTCGCTGTCACCCGCGAGCTGCCTCCCTCAACGAGATCTGAGCATCTTTCCAGAGGCTAACAGACCTGGGCTTCGGGGCGACCACTGTGCTTGCCTCAGTGTCCTTTTCTGGAGCTGGGGAAGGCCCGGCTCCCTGCCCAAAGGCAGCTGTGCGCTAAGTGGCATACGCTCGAGGGCAGCCGGCGCGGGCGGACCCCAGCGCCAGTAGTGACGGGGGCGAGCGCCGCCGGGAGACTCCAGCCCGCGGGCGAGCGGGGTAAGCCAGGCCGTGAGCGGGAGGACGGGGCAGCTCACCGGTAAAAAGCAGAGTCCCCGAGTGGGTTCCAGTTCGCCGTGTAGCAGTCCATGGCTGGTGCAAACGGCAGCTTGGAAGAGCCGAAGGGACACCCACCTAGAGCGGGCTCCAGGCCGGCACTTCCGCTTCCGCCCGTCCGGGTCACGTGGCGAGGCCGCCGCCGCGGCCATCACCACTGTGGGCAGCCTCACTTGGCCGCCGCCGCCGCGACCCCCGCCCGTAACTGGGCTTCGCGCCCGCCAAGTGGGCCCAGCCCTGGCTCCTGCACCCTGTGGCGGCCACCTCCATCGCCTTACTTTCCCTTCGGGCACTGGGGGTCGCTCAGGGCGGGACATGGGTGAACGGAAGTGGAAGCTGTGAGCGTCCCAGCCCGAGGCGCTGAGGCCTGAGGCGCCGTCGGGGCCACCGCGACGCTCGCATGGAGAGCGCTGGGTGCTGGGCTGCGCACCGACGGCTAACCCGGACCCACGGTCTCTGCGGGGCGGGAGCTTTGCAGAACCGACTGGCCGACCGGGGAGCGGGAACATGAGGCTTGGCCAGGAGCCCGCCGCGGGCCAGGCGCGCGGTGCGCAGGCCTACCCGGGTCGCGGGTGAACACCGCGGAGCCCCGGGATTTGGTAATTGGCGCGAGCGGGCGCGCGCATGCGCGGGACGGCGGCGGGCACGTGGCGAGGCTCAGGGCGGCGCCGCGCGGGAAGCTCTGCAGTGCCCTGGAGGCCTGCTGGCTGGACGACCCTCTGCCTCTGGTACCAAGTGTGACCAAGGCTGGCGCCACCATGGCTCTGCCGCTGTCACCTCCTCCCTTTAGCATTGAGCAGCCCCGGAGGGGCTAGTCCTGAGGTCGACCTGCCCTGAGTTCCCACCATCGTGTGGCTTAGTGGCCTCTCCCTGCAGCCTGTCGTTGTTGGTGGCGGCATGGTCTTCTGTCTGTCGAGCGAGGAACCGCGCCGCCCGCTACGAAGCGACATGGTCCACTTCCAGGCCTCGGAAGTCCAGCAGCTGCTACACAACAAGTTCGTGGTCATCTTGGGGGACTCCAGTGAGTGCCTCTTCTAGGGTGACGCTTCCAGTCCCACACCTTGCAGCCTGTTCAGTGTGTCTGGACCATTTGTCTCCATCTCACATCTCCTGTCTGTCCTCTGGTCTGTTCTCCTCCAGTAGGTTTTCTCTTTTTATGTCCCACACATCTTCCACAGGTGTTCTGAAAGGTGTAATAACCTGTGCACTTTTTAGCCCATCCTTGCTCAGCATTTCTCGCCCTGACAGTCCCCCATACTTTCCGTCATTAAAGCGTTGCATTGTGTAGTGTGTCTCCCGGGTGACTTGGCTGACTTAATTTCTGCCAGGTGATCTTGGGTCACTGTATACTGCTGGCCGGGAGGCACAGCGAACAGAGACAATGCCAGGACTTTTTAACCTCATCTTTTCTCCTGCATCCAAGTCAACACTCCACGCAGCTGGTGTTGGGCAGCTCAGCCCTGGGAAAATGGGATCCTGGACTTGGAAGGAGCTGGGGCAGGCTGAGGTCTGCCTCAGCCTTGGGATCTCTGTTTCCTCCCAGTTCAGCGGGCTGTGTACAAGGACCTGGTGCTCTTGCTCCAGAAAGACTCACTGCTCACAGCTGCCCAGCTGAAAGCCAAGGTGAGGGAAGCTTGGTGGCCATGTCAGTGGTGGGTGGGCACAGACCCTGGCCTGGCAGGGTTCTCCTCCCTGGCATGGGTCTGACCAGTAGGGTGGGGGGGGTGGGTAGGGGGAGCTGAGCTTTGAACAGGACCAGCTGGTGGCTGGGGGCCAGCTGGGCGAGCTACACAACGGGACACAGTACCGTGAGGTCCGCCAGTTCTGCTCGGGCTCTGGCCACCACCTTGTGCGCTTCTACTTCCTCACTCGTGTTTACTCCGAGTACCTTGAGGATGTTCTGGAAGAGCTGACATATGGACCTGCTCCGGACCTGGTGATCATCAACTCCTGCCTCTGGGATCTCTCCAGGTTGGGGCAAGGGAAAGGGAAATACCAGTTGGGGATGAAAGTATGGCTCAGAGGCAGTCCACCCCTGTGCTCTTGCCCACCCTGTGTGTTACCCAACAGATATGGTCGCTGCTCAATGGAGAGCTACCGCAAGAACCTGGAGCGGGTGTTTGTGCGCATGGACCAAGTATTGCCAGACTCCTGCCTGCTGGTGTGGAACATGGCGATGCCCCTCGGGGAGCGTATCACTGGGGGTTTCCTCCTGCCAGAGGCAAGTGACTGAGGCCCATCAGGACAAGAGATGGGACAGCAGGCTGGTAGATAGGACACCCTGCTTTCCGACCCTGCTTCATTCTGTGGCTCTTAGAGGGTGCACTTTCTCACTCAGCTCCAGCCCCTGGCAGGCTCCCTGCGGCGGGATGTGGTTGAAGGGAACTTCTACAGTGCTACGCTGGCTGGGGACCACTGCTTTGATGTCCTAGATCTCCACTTTCATTTCCGGCATGCGGTACAGCACCGTCATCGGGATGGTGTCCACTGGGACCAGCATGCACACCGCCACCTCTCACACCTGCTTCTGACCCACGTGGCTGACGCCTGGGGCGTGGAGCTGCCCAAGCGTGACTATTCCCCTGGTGAGCCCTACCATAAGTGGGGGGGGTAGTGATGCACCGGGGCCCTCAGAGGACAGGGCTCAGAGCCAGACTGGGACAGAGCCACTCAAGGGAAGTAGAGGTCCCTTGAAGGACCCTTGTGTCTTTTGCATGCACCTTCCTCAACCCCTGAGGAGGGTTAGATCACCGGAACAATATTCTTGTCCAAGTTCCAGTTTTCTGCAGTCTGGCTGTGTAGTCCTTTCTGTGTGTTTGAAGGAGCTTATGCAAGTATTGACCACACAAGGCAGCATGTTGCAAGAGTCCTACCCAACAGATTAACAGGAAAGAAATGGGGCATGGGTGTGAGGAGTGGAAAGACAGGGAGGAAGGGCCATCCAGGCAGTGTGACAGAAGCAAGGAAGCCCACAGTTTGGGGGGTGGGGGTGCAGTCAGCTGGCAGGATGTGGAACAGGTGTGTTGCATCGGGAAGGCCAGCCTTATGGACTTGGGCTCAATGGGCAGTGTTCCATAGGCTTCTTAGTTCGGCCTCAGAGTCCCAGTGTGACTGGTGCAGCTTGGTGTAGCTCTCCTCTGTCCCCATCTCTGGGTCATTGGTGGAGGCTTCTGAGGGCCCCACTCCTCCTTGTTTTGAGGCACTGCTCCCCATCACATCTCAACTGTAACACTCTGCTGCAGAACCTCGGTTTCCATGTCAACGTCCCAGTCCCTGCATGCACACAAAGGGGGCACCATGGCTGATTGTCTCCATGGCTGCTTCTCCTCTGCATCATGTCCTTAAAGGGCAAGTTTCCTGCTGCCCTTGTTGACAGCTCACCCCTTTCAGCCCCAGTGCCTAGCACAATTTCCCTGTACACAGTATCAACAGAATTGTATTTGTTGAAGGGGAGGCACGAGTCATGTTAGAAGGCCGATTGTAGCAGCACAAGAGGATGTGGGGGGCACAGAGAATCCAGGAATATCGTAGAACAGACCTGTAGCACTTGGTAGCCAGGAGTTGGAGCATCAGGAAAGTGAATTCAGATTTTAGTTAAACATCCCAATTTTCTTGTTTAGATGTAATAATTAATCCCCAGCAAATGACGGGATGCTCTGAAGGTTGTAAGGCTAGATTTGATGGCTTAGGCCTTTGAAATCCAATTTGGAGCTATAGAAGTTAGGGCCATGAAAAGGGAGAGTTGGTTTGGGATGGGAGGATGAATCAGTAAGTTTGGTCACAGCAGATTTATTTGAGGTACGTTGGAAATACAGAGTAGGTTTGCGGTCATTGGTACCCAGCAGAGAGATTAAAACTGAGGGCACAGTGGAAACTGTGAGGGAGACAGAACGATGCTCATACTTTGGATTGGCAGGAAAGAGGGGCTGTGGCAGAAACAAAAGGAGATGAGGGCAGGGGCACTTTTAGGAAGGACTGAGGCTACTGGTGATGTCACATGACTGTTGAGAAGAAGGGAATTTGTTAGCAAGTGGTTACATTCAGTAGGAAAAGTGTTGAGAGCATGAGTTTGGATTAAAAGAGGGAGTGAGCAATTGAGGAGGAAATGGAAATTGGGCAAAACATTCATTTTGGAAGTTCGGATGGTAAAGGGAAGTTGTTGGTGAAGGGAATAACAGGATCTTTATGTTTGGCTTATTTACTGGTCTATGGGGAGGAGGTGGGAGAGGAAAAAGTTAGATACAGGACCTGGGCAAACAAAGAAGTCTCTGGAGGAAAGTGTGAGGTCAGAACAAAGGTAGGTCTGAGAGGTAAGAGAAAAGGAACACACCTTGGGCTCGGCCTGAAATGAGAGAGAATGAGGAAAACTGGGTAGAGGGCAAGGGTGCTCCAGCCTGGTGGCTCTGCTTTCCAAGAGGAAGGAATAGAGCGTTAGAAGTGTGGACGGCCAGAGTTCAGGGCAGTCTGGCTCCCAAGCCTACCTAAAACAACCATCCCATTCCTAGACCCGTGGATTGAGGACTGGGCAGAGATGAATCATCCATTCCAGGGAAGCCATAGGCAGACCCCAGACTTCAGGGAGCACCTGGCCTTGCTCCCACCCCCACCCTCTCCTTTGCCCCCTCCCATGCCTCTTCCCTACCCACTTCCTCAGCCCTCGCCACCTCCCCTCTTCCCACCCCTGCCCCAGGATACCCCTTTTTTCCCAGGCCAGCCCTTCCCACCCCATGAATTCTTCAACTATAATCCAGTGGAGGACTCCTCGATGCCACCCCACTTAGGTAGGTGCCTCTGCAGCTCCCCTACCCTCTTGTACCTCCCCCTACCCAGCCTCCTATGCCTAGGTGAGCTGAGAGGAGTTGGGTAGCTCCTTGTGCCTCCAATACTGGGTTTGGTCACAGCAGTCCCTGAGTCTGAAACATCATCTGTAGGCTCATTAATCAGCTCACTGGTTGTCACTATTTCACCGTCTGAAGGTAGGGGAAGGGCTATCCCTTTTTTGTAGATAGGGAAACACAGAAGCTCACCTGGAGGACAAGAGTTGCTTGAAGGCAGAGCTGCACTCACTCTGGCCAGAAGCCAGCTCTTATAATGACTGATTCTTTTGTAGGATGTGGCCCTGGAGTGAACTTTGTGCCTGGCCCTCTGCCACCTCCAATCCCTGGCCCTAATCCCCATGGTCAGCACTGGGGCCCAGTGGTCCACCGGGGGATGCCACGCTATGTTCCTAACAGCCCCTACCATGTGCGGAGAATGGGAGGGCCCTGCAGGCAGCGGCTCAGACACTCAGAGAGACTGATCCACACATACAAACTGGACAGACGGCCTCCTGCCCATTCGGGGACATGGCCTGGGTAGACTGGATCTTGGGCTGGGACTGGATGTGCCAATGGCCCTGCAGGGCGTGCCTGGCACCTCAGGTACTGGGCTAGGGTGTCTGCTATGCCTGGTATTGTTCTTGTCCATTGCTGTCACCAATAAAGGCATGGAAGAACAGAGTGACAAATTCCTGTGTGAAGTGGATATCCCAAACCATGATCTTAAGAGTGGGAGAGGTTGCATCTGGGCTTTGTCCGACATGGGGCCTTTGACCCCACACTATTTAGAAATCATTGAATGTGCCTTCCTGTCTCACTGATTTCTACCCTCACTAGAACATGTGTATTTAACAGAGATCCTGGACGGGTCCCCTATTGTCAGCACCTCTTTGAGATTGGGGAAAAATCAAGGGCTGAATGGAAATTGTCAATATTTTGTATGGAATTTTGGATCTGGCTAGTTTTTACCTGTACCTCCCAGTCTCATGCATTCATGTGTATATTCGTTATTCATCTACCCCTAAAGATATGAAGATGCATAACCTTGCATGATTCTTGGCACATAAGGACACACAGTAAGTGGTTGGAATTAAACCAGAAACTCCCAAACTCAAGTGGGAGACGTATTCGAAACTTCTTTTTTTTTTTTTTTGAGATGGAGTCTCGCTCAGGCTGTAGTTCAGTGGGGTGGTCTCAGCTCACTGCAACCTCTGCCTCCTGGGTTCAAGCGATTCTCCTGCCTCAGCCTCCCAAGTAGCTGTGACTACAGGTGCACACCACCATGCCCAGCTAGTTTTTGTATTTTTAGTAGAGGGGATTTCACCATGTTGGCCAGGATGAGCCCCAACTCTTGACCTCATGATCCGCCCACCTCAGCCTCCCAAAGTGCTGGGATTACAGGTGTGAGCCACCGTGCCTGGCCTCTATTTAAAACTTCTAACTTGGTTGATGAGATATACAATGGAAGGAAAGAGAACGCAGACCATCCTCTTTGGTTCTGGTGGTGAGACAGAAAAGGAGCTGAGGGAGACAAAATCCAAGGTGGGTGCCGGGGTGGGGTGGTGGTAGAGAGGCTGTTTTAAGTTCCATGCAGAAGTTAAAACCAGGGAGGTACAGGATTTCAGCTTTAACAGGTAGTTTTGATCCTAGGTTCATGACCCTACAGAGAACGTCAGTAGTAGAGTGTGAGCTAAAATGTGGGGTGGTGTGAGGGATGGAGCATGGCAGTGGGCTGATAAGTGATGTGAGGGGAGAAATAATAAGGTAACATGAAGACCCCATAAATAATTTTGAAGTAGAATGGATAGAAGAGAAGGATGTGGCCGGACGCGGTGGCTCACGCCTATAATCCCAGCACTTTGTTAGGCCGAGACGGGTGGGTCACGAGGTCAGATCGAGACCATCCTGGCTAACACGGTGAAACCTGATCTCTACTAAAAACACAAAATCTAGCCGGATGTGGTGGCAGGCGCCTGTAGTCCCAGCTACTCTGGAGGCTGAGGCAGGAGAATGGCCGTGAACCCGGGAGGCGGAGCTTTTATTGAGCCGAGATCCTGCCGCGGCACTCCAGCCTGGGCGACAAGTGAAACTCCGTCTCAAAAAAAAAAAAAAAAAAAAAAAGAAGGATGCAGAATTCTTGCATTAACTTTCCATACTTATTAATGAAATTTTACCTTGTTAAAGGACATAACATCTCACATAAAAGGAGATAGAAATAGCAGACCAGAAAAGTGTTGATCCTTGCTAGCCATCTACTAGACTAAATGCAAATGAAGGGAAGCTAATGAATCAACACACTGGTGCTGGAAACTCCGCAGACAATGTCACTTAATAAAACCCTTTGGAGGAACCAAATGAGACCGTGTACAAAAGCATCGGCACAGTTCCTGAAACTTCTAAATTCAGCTTTCTCTGGTATAAACAGAAAGGAGAAGGGACATACCAAAATGAAAGAAAGCTTCTTGTTAGATAAGAGTTTTAATCATTATTTGCAACATTTAATTTTTTAAATTTATTTTTTCACTTTTTTTTTTTAAATATGAAAACAAGGTCTTGCTATGTTGCCCAGACTGGCCTTGAACTCCTTACCTCAAACAGTCCTCCCACCTTGGCTTCCCAAAGTGCTGGGACAACAGATGTGAGCCACTGTGCTCAGCCCCCAAATTGATTTTTTTCTTTAACAAAAACCCATCCTTGGAGCAGCCCTCTTCAGCTGTATCCAGTTTGCCCAATCCCTTGTCACTCTGCCCTTCCTTCTCAAAATCCTTTTCTCTCTTCAGACACCTTTGTACCTCAGATTCTGGGGCTTCCTGGTATTGCTGGAGAAAACTACACCTGGACTGATTTTCAGGAAAAAGTAATTTGAGTGACACAGCCTCAGTGAGATCTCTGTTGTTTCCCGTCCTGTTCTCCAGGAATCCTGTCACCTTCCCTACTGAGCCTAGCCAAGGCTTTTTCACTTGCTTCGAACCCTATCCCAGATCTGGAGCTTTCACACTAAGAAACCTGGAGACTCATCAAATGTGCTCAATATCCCCTTCATTCTACTGCCATACATACATATAAATACACAGAGAGAGAGAGAGAGCACAAGGTATCTGTTGTCCAGGCTGGAATGCAGTGGTGACATCACACCTCACTGCAACTTCTGCCTCCCAGGCTCAAGTGATCCTCCCACCTTAGCCTCCCAAATAGTTGGGACTACAGGCACATACCACCATGCCCAGCTTATTGATTGAATGATTGATTGATTGGTAGAGATGGGGTTTCATCATGTTGCCCAGGCTGGTCACAAACTCCTGGGCTTAAGTGATGTGCCTGCGTCAGCCTCCGGAAGTGCTAGGATTATAGGTGTGAGCCACCATGCTTGGCCTTACCTCCATGTTTTTAATTTCCACCCCATTTTGCTATGTGGCTGGCATGGCCCACGGTGCCATGTCCCAACTGCAATGTCCCAACACCTTTGTCCTTAAAACTTTCTTACATTCCTTTAACATTTGTGGAAATAGCTTAATCTCTTTAAACTTGAAATTTATCATAAGAATAGAATAAAGAGGCCAGGTGCAGTGGCTCACGCCTGTAATCCCAGTACTTTGGGAGGCTGAGGCGGGCAGATCACAAAGTCAGGAGTTTGAGACTATCCTGGCTAATACATGAAACCCCATCTCCATTAAAAATACAAAAAATTAGCTGGGTGTGGTGGTGGGCACCTGTAGTCCCACCTATTCGGGAGGCTAAGGCAGGAGAATGGCATGAACCCGGGAGGCGGAGCTTACAGTGAGCTAAGATCGCGCCACTGCACTCCAGCCTGGGTGACAAGAGTGAGACTCCATCTCAAAAGGAAAAAAAAGAATAGAATAAAGGAGGTAAATGTTGCTCAGTTTGTTGTCATATAAGCATATGGTACAAAACACTTAAAAATTTGAGTCCTCTATTGTAGATTTTATTCAGTCCCAACTGGGGAGCAAGAAACTTACAAATAGCCTTATATGAGTTATTACTTAACATTTAAATCATTTCCCTCTTTTTCCTTTTTTTTTTTTTTTGAGATGTGAAAATAATGGAAATCTTGAGTTGCCCCAGTATGTAGGCCCACTATTTGCTAGTTAAGCAAGAGAGAAGTCAAACTTCATTGTCTCAAATAGCATTCATATTTGACCATTGACAGATCATTTAATAAGACAGTCTTACATTGACTTCCTCTCATTCATGGAATTGATTTTAAAGAATGGACTTTGCATCCATTCATTTGCCATACCAAGATATTCCTGAAAGGAGTAAAAGATGCATGAGCACTTCAGTTGTGATGTCAGCACTTATTTTCCAGGAAAAAAAAAAATTCTCTTTAAGAAAAGTAAAACTTCAGCCAGGCGCTGTGGCTCACGCCTGTAATCTCAACCCTTTGGGAGGCTGAGGTGGGCGAATCACATGAGGTCAGGAGTTCGAGACCAGCCTGACCAACATGGTGAAACCCTGTCTCTACTAAAAATACAAAAATTAGCCGGGCATGATGGAGAATACCTGTAATCCCAAGCTACTCGGGAGGCTGAGGTAGAAGAAGCTCTTCAGCCAGGAGGCAGAGGTTGCCATGAGCCAATATCACGCCACTACAAGAGCCTGGGCAACAAGAGCGAAACTCCATCTCAAAAAATAAAAAAATAAAAAAGCCAGGTGTGGTGGTGCATGCCTGTAATCCCAGCTATTTGGGAGGCTGAGGTAGGAGAATCACATGAGCCCAGGAGGCAGAGGTTGCAGTGTGAGCTGAGACCACGCCACTGTACTGCACTCCAGCCTGGGCAACAAGAGCGAAACTCCGTCTCAAAAAAAAAAAAAAAAAAAAAAAAACAACCAAGAACAACAAAAAAAATTAGCTAGGCATGGTGGTGCATGCCTGTAATCCTAGCTACTCGAGAGACTGAAGCAGGAGAACTGCTTGAACCTGGGAGGTGGAGGTTGCAGTGCGCCACTGTATCCCAGCCTGGGCAACAGAGCAAGACTCCATCTCAAAAAAAAAAAAAAAAGAAAAGAAAAGTAAAACTTGGCCAGACGCAGTGGCTTATACCTGTAATCCCAGAACTTTGGAAGCCTGAGGCAGGTAGATCACTTGAGATCAGGAGTTTGAGACCAGCCTGACCAAGATGATGAAACCCTGTCTCTATTACAAATACAAAAATTAGCCAGGCGTCATGGCACACGCCTGTAATCCCAGCTACTTGGGAGGCTGAGGCAGGAGAATTGCTTGAGCCCAGGTGACGGAGGCTGCAATGAGCCAAGAGCACGCCCCTGCACTCCAGTCTGGGCGACAAGGGCGAAACCCCATCTTAATAATAATAATAATAATAATATAAACAGAAGTTTCCCAGCAAAAGTAGATAACTTGCCTTCTGTTGCATTACCCAGTTTCCCGCCTAGGTTGTGTGTTCAGTACAGTATTGAAGTATATCTAAACAGGTACATCAGTGAAAGATAAACTCTGATTGCAAGGAAATGAGCCTATTGTTTAAAAAAAAAAAAAAAAAAACCTGCTTGGGCCAGGCACGATGGCTCACACCTGTAATCCCAGCACTTCGGGAGGCTAAGGCGGGCGGATCCCGGGATCAGGAGATTGAGACCATCCTGGGTAACACGGTGAAACCCCATCTCTACTAAAAATACAAAAAATTAGCCGGGTGTGGTGGCAGGCACCTGTAGTCCCAGCTACTTGGGAGGCTGAGGCAGAAGAATGGTGTGAACCCGGGAGGCGGAGCTTGCAGTGAACCAAGATGGCACCACTGCACTTCAGCCTGGGTGACAAAGCAAGATTCCTCTCAAAAATACAAAACAAAACCTGCTCGGCCAGGTGTAGTGGCTGACGCCTGTAAACTCAGCGCTTTGGAAGGCTGAGGTGGGAGGATCACTTGAAGGCAGAAGTTCAAGACCAGTCTGGGCAACAAAGTGACACCCTCTCCCACCTTCGACTCTACAAAAAATAAAAAATAAAGTATCTGGGTGTAGTGGTGGGTACCTGTAGTCCCAGCTACATGGGAGGCTGAGACAGGAGGAGCACTTGGGCCCAGAAGTTTGAGGCTGTGGTGACCCATGATTCCATCACTGCACTCCAGCCTGGGTGACAAAATGAGACCCTGTCTCTAAAAAACAAAACAAAAACCTTCTTTACTGAAGTGGGATTGACATGCAATAGACTTCACATACAAGTTGATATATATGTATACACATCTATGAAATCATCACAATTAAGATAATGAAATTTATTCTTCTACCTCTTTATAATTCCTCCGTCATTCCTCCCCATAGCTTCCTCACATCCCCAAACTCCTGTCCCCAAGCTATCATGGGTACTTCTTGCTTTCTGTTACTATAGATCAGGTTGTATTTTCTAGAATTTTATATGGATGGAATCTTTCAATAGGTACTTTTTTCTTTCTTTATTATTATTATTTTTAAAATTTTACTTTAAGTGCCAGGAAACAATTGCAGAACATACAGGCTTGTTACATAGGTATCCGTACGCCATGGTGGTTTGCTGTACCTGTCAACCGGTCATCTAGGTTTTGAGCCCTGCATGCATTAGCTATTTGTCCTAATGCTGTCCTTCCCCTCAACACCCACCCCCTACTGGCCCTGGTGTGTGTTGTTCCCCTCCCTCCCTGTGTCTATGTGTTCTCATTGTTCAACTCCTACTTATGGGTACTCTTTTTTATCGTCTGGCATCTTTCACTCATCCTAATGAATGGGATTAATGGAACAACTGGAAATTCATCCATGTTTTATCAACAATTTATTCCTTTTTATAGCTGAATAGTATTCAGTTGTATGGATATGTCAACATTTATCCATTCACCTATTGATGGACATTTGAGTTATTTTCAGCTTTTGACTATTATAAGTAAAGCTGCCATGAACATTTATATACAAGTCTTTGTATGGACATATGTTTTCATTTTTACCTAAGAACGAAGTGGCTATATGGTAGGTGTATATTTAACATTTTAAGAAACTGCCAAACAATTTTTCAAAGTGGTTCTACAATTTTACATTCCCACCAACAATGTATGAGAGTTGCAATTCCTCCACATCCTTGCCGGCACTTGGTATGATCAGTCTTTTTAATATTAGCCGTTCCAATAGATGGGTAGTGGTATCTCCATTATGGTTTTAGTTCACATTTTTCTAATGACCAGTGATGTTGAACATCTTTTCATGTGCTTATTTTTCATCTATATATCTTCTTCTGTTAAGTATTTTTTCACATTTTTCTCTCTCTTTCCCTCTATCCCCCTTTTTACATATTGGACTTTGAGAGTTCTTTATTCTGGATACAAGTATTTTATCAGATATGATCTGAAAATACTTTCTTCCAGTCTGTGGCTTGGCTTCTTTTTTTCTCAACAATGTCTTTTCAAGAACAGAAGTTTTTAATTTTGATAAAGTACAGTTAATCAAATTTTTCTTTTGGATTTTGGATTGTGCTTTTGGTGTCATATCTAAGAAATCTTTGCCTAATCCAAGGTTACAATTATTTGTTTTCTGTGTTTTCTCTTCGAAAGTTTATAGTTTTTGGTTTTACATTTAGGTCTATGATCAAATTTGAGTTTATTTTTGTTTATGTTTTGAGTTTTGTTTTGTTTATGGTGTGAGGTATAAATTGAAATTCATTTTTATATGAATATACAATGGTTCAGCACCATTGGTTGAAGACTATTACCTTTGCACTTGCATTGAGACTCACTTGTTCATATATGTGTGGATCTAATTCTGGACTCTACTCTGTTCCACTGGTCTGTTTGTCTGTCTTTATACCAATACCACACTCTTTTGACTGTAGCTTTATGAAATCTTGACATTGGGAAGTGTTAGTCCTTCAACTTGGTCCTTTTTTTTTTTTTTTTTTTTTTTTGAGACAGACAGAATTTTGCTCTTATCTCCCAGGCTGGAGTGCAATGATGCGATCTCAACTAACTGCAACCTCCGCCTCCCGGGTTCAAGCGATTTTCCTGCCTCAGCCTCCAGAGTAGCTGGGATTACAGGCACACGCCAGTACACCTGGCTAATTTTTGTATTTTTAGTAGAGATGGGGTTTCACCATGTTGGCCAGGCTGATCTTGAACTCCTGACCTCCTCCAAGGTGATGTGCCCTCTTCAGCCTCCCAAAGTGCTAGGATTACAGGCTTGAGCCACCATGCTGGGCCTCAACTTTGTTCTTTATCAAAGTTATTTTGGGTCTTCTAGGTCCTTTACATTTCCATATGAGTTTTAAAATCAGCTTGTTAATTCCTATAAAAATGCTGCTGGGGTTTTGATTGTGATTGTATTGAATATATGGATAAATTGGGGAAAATTGACATCGTAACAGTATGTCTGACCCATATCTGACCCCATGCACAAAGTATATCTCTCCACTTATTTAGGTCTTTAATTTTTCTCAGCAGTATTTTGTAGTTTTCAGTATACAGGTCTTTCACATCTTTTGTCAGATTTACCCCTAAGTGCTTCATATATTTTTCTATTCTTAGAAGTAGTCATTTTAAAATTTTTTCTATTCTGATTGTTCATTGCAAGTACAGAAAATACAATTGATTTTTGTATATTGACCTTGTATCACAACCATGACTGTGTACATGTGTTAACTACTTTGTCAAATTCACTTTGTTCTAGTAACTTTTTTATAGATTTCTTTGGATTTTCTACATAGATGATTCTTTTGTCTACCAATAAAGACAGTTTTACTTACTGCTTTCCAATCTGTGTGCCTTTTATTTATATTTCTTGTGTTATTGCAGTGGCTGGGACATTTAGTACAATCATTGAATAGAAGTAGTGAGAGTGGATATTCTTTTTTTTTTTTTTTTTTTTTTTTTTGAGACGGAGTCTTGCTCTGTCGCCCAGGCTGGAGTGCAGTGGCCGGATCTCAGCTCACTGCAAGCTCCGCCTCCCGGGTTTACGCCATTCTCCTGCCTCAGCCTCCGGAGTAGCTGGGACTACAGGCGCCCGCCACCTCGCCCGGCTAGTTTTTTGTATTTTTAGTAGAGACGGGATTTCACCATGTTAGCCAGGATGGTCTCGATCTCCTGACCTCGTGATCCGCCCGTCTCGGCCTCCCAAAGTGCTGGGATTACAGGCTTGAGCCACCGCGCCCGGCCGAGAGTGGATATTCTTGTTTCTGATCTTAGGTGGAAAGTATTCAGTTTTTCCACCATGAAGTAGCTGATACTACTACCAAGATACTAGCTACAAGTTTTTCATGGATGCCTTCTATCAAGTTGAGAATATTTCCTTTTATTCCTAGTTTGCTGAGAGCTTTTATCAGGAATAGATGTTGTATTTTGTCAAATGCCTTTTCTGCATTTATTGAAATGCTCATATGGGCTTTTTTTTTTTTTTTTTTTGATAATTTGGTGAATTACATTAGTTGTTTTTTGGATGTTAAACCAAACTTGCATTCCTGGTTTTTAAAAGGAAAGAGGTTGTGCAGTTTGAAGATGATATAGTATTTCCTCTTCCTCTAAGAAATCACCCAAGCAAAAGGGAAAGTGAGAAACAGAAATGCAAATATCATGTCTGATGAGACCTTGGAGAGCAGAAACTCCAAACAAATTAGGTGGACAGGTTGCAAAAAAAGCAGTGGAAATTGATATAAATTGATATAACAACTTTGGAGATGATTGGGCAACATTTACTAAAGTTGAACATTTGCATACTTTATGACCCAGCAATTCTGGTGCAAAAGAAATAAGTGACTCTGTCCACTGAAAGACTTAAAAATATTTGTAGATGTTTTATTGATAGCCAAAACCTTGAAACAACCCAAATGTTCATCAATAAGAGAACGGATAAATTATTGTATTTTCGTACAACGAGATAGTCCACACTAATAAAAAAGAACAAATTGGCCAACTGCCATGGCTCACACCTGTAACACAAGCATTTTAGGAAGCCGAGGCAGGTGGATTGCTTGAGTACAGGGAGTTTGAGACCAGCCTTGGCAACATGGCAAAACCCTGTCTCTACACTAACAACAAGAAAAAAGTACAAAAAATTAGCCAGGCATGGTGATGGGTGCCTGTAGTCCCAGCTACTTGGGAGACTGAGGCTGGAGAATCGCTTGAATTCAGGAGGCAGAGGTTGCAGTGAGCTGAGATCATGCCACTGCATTCCAGCCTGGGCAACAGAGAGAGACTCCATCTCAAACAAAACAAAACCATAAAAGCAGTTTAATAAAAGAAACAAAAATGTAATTCACTGAAGAAACAGAATACAGTAGAATAGTTCTCATAATAGATATAGAAAAAGCAATTTTATAATTCAACATCCATTCTTGACCAAAATTGTTAGTAAACTAGGTCTTGAAAGAAATTTCTTTAACTGAATAAAAGTTAACTACCAGAAATCTACAACAATCTACATAATTCTTAATGGTGGAAACTTAGAAGCAAGCAGTTCATTTTAAATCAATATCAAGTCAAAGATATCTGTGAACAGCAGTTCTATTTGCCATTGTCTGGGAATCCCAGCTTGCACAGTAAGATGAGGAGCACACAGGAAGAGGCCCTAACCTGATAACATCTGTCCTTTAGATTGATGTGGTCTCTCAGTTTAGAGAAGTTCATAACTTTCATACATGTTACAAATATTTTGCAAGGATACAATGTCACATATTAATTTTAAAAACTGGTATTTTGGGGGTAAGACATTTGAAGACACAACCTGGAAAATATGATAGAACCAACAGATGTTAAATCAAGTTCTTTTAAGATGGAAAATATTTTCAAGGTAGGAAACTATCACCGCAGAGTAACCCCAAGTCTTTCAGCAAGCCCCAAAACCTCTGAAATTAACCAGTGTTCACAGTTGTGTTTGCTTTCAAAAACGGAGGCTGGAAGCCAGTAACCACAAACAAGCCACAAGATGAGAAGGGAGCTCAGCAGTGCTACCCTGACCTCAATCCTCGCCTCATTACCATATTGTAATCTCTGCAGGGCGGGGAGTGGGTGAGCGGATGGGGGGTGGAGGTGCATTTTGCCCAGGCACATAAAGTGCTGGGGTGAAGGAGAGACTGCACACACTCCAGTTCTCCCTGTAACGCTCCATCTTTTTTAAGAGGGAGTCTTGCTCTGCCACCCAGGCTGGAGTGCAGTGGCCGGATCTCAGCTCACTACAAGCTCCGCCTCCCGGGTTTACACCATTCTCCTGCCTCAGCCTCCCGAGTAGCTGGGACTACAGGCGCCCGCCTCGTCGCCCGGCTAGTTTTTTGTATTTTTAAGTAGAGACAGGGTTTCACCGTATTAGCCAGGATGGTCTGGATCTCCTGACCTCGTGATCCGCCCGTCTCGGCCTCCCAAAGTGCTGGGATTACAGGCTTGAGCCACCGAGCCCGGCGGAAAGCCCCATCTTTCCAGGAATCCCCTACCTCAGTCTCTGCCTACTACCCTAAGACATCTTACAAATCCCCCTTCGCCCTACCCCTTCCCGCAAGAAGGTGCTTTGATCTCAGGCTCCTTCTACATTCCTTGATCAGTGATAAAGTTTCTGCTCTGCTTAACCGAACCTGGTCTCATTCTATTGGCATGAACGGCACCAAGCAGGGAAAAAAACCCACTGGGATCCAAAACCCCCTTGAGGGTCGGTAATAGAATCAGTACAAAGGTTGCAAGTATGAGTCCCAGAATACAGATGAAAATGCTCAGCAGAAAAACAAACAAACAAACAAAAAAACTTGTCCAAAAGTGGCTGCATCCAGACACTGTTGGATCCTCACAAATGACAGCTCTTTACCCCAGGGCATTTGATAATATCAGGCTCAGGCTGTGCCAGGAGTCGGAGTCCCAGCTCAGTTGGCTATATCGGGCTGCTCCTTCTCCAGGGTTCTCAGGAACTCTGCCTTCGATGCCTCGGGGTCTCTGGTGAGGGGGAGGGGCGGCAGGCCGCCGATTTGGGGCAAGGGGTGAGAGTCAACGAAGCTGCCACTGTGATGACAGTGGCCCTGAGATCCCTCTCCTTCCCCTCCCGCCCCGCCCTAAGTGCTGGTGTCTTAACCTGTGGGACATCCCTCTCCCCGCTCCCTCCTCCCACTCCCGCCAAGCCCGCCCCTTCGTTGCCAGAGCCAGAGGGCTCTCCTTGAGCGCCGTGGGTCCCCAGTCTCTTCGGCGAGTCCGGGGACTTCGATGCTTCAGGGCCGCCAGCACATTCCCGGTGTGGATGCCCACGACCTCCCAACCGGGCCGAGCTTGGGATTTCCCTCCCAGCCTCAGACCCTGGTCTGTCCCTCTCTGCCTAAAGGTCATCGACGCCCTCCAGCTGTCGCCCTCGCCCCTCTCCGCGGGCTTGGGCCTGGGGGAGAGCAGTGCCCTCGGCGCTCCGCACCCCGCGGCCGGCCTCCGGTGTCCTCACGGGGTCCCCACCGCAGGGGATCCCCCACCACGCCTTCCCCTGCCTCCGAGTAGCTGCTGTCTGACCAGGAGCTCCTGTCGCCTCAATGCATCCCGCCCGACGTGGCCCCTTCCCTCCCGAAGCGTCTCTGACCACGGCCTCAATGACCTTGTCCCTGCCCCCGGGCGTTGGTCTAGCGCGCGCTGCACAGGCGTCCTCCCCCCCCCCCCCCCAGGACCCTGTCTGCTCCTTCCTTCCCTGGGGCTGGCTGCCCCTCCCCCCACCCCCAGCCTCACTCAGCCTCTCTCCCAGCCTCCC